>NC_056735.1:906827322-906835735 GCF_019279795.1 Protopterus annectens
CAGCTCGCTCTATCTGCCAGCTCTGGAAGGAGTGGATTTTGGCTCTTTATTCAACAGCTGCAGCATTCGGGAACAAGTCGGGTAGGAAAGGAAACACCACTGGCTTTGGAAGGAACGGATTCTGGCTCTTTATTCATTAGCTGCAGCATCCGGGAACAAGTCAGGTTAGGTAGGAAACTACTTATTATTTTGGCTGAAGAGAGTGTGTGTGTGTGTGTGTGTGTCAGTCATTACCTGTGTCTGGTATCATTAATAGTTAAGGCACTTCATGACACAGTTGTTTCTATTACGCATTACAACTACTCGTTGTCATGCAAATTTGTAGGTAAAGCTAATGAGATGCTGATCTTGTGGGAATGTGCAAATGTAAGAATCTCCAGATGGCACAGCTGTGCAAAATGGCACCTCAGTGCATTGCAGTTCGAGCTGCTGCAACATTTTCTGTGCTTACCAAAGAAAGACACAGTGATAGGAACATGCATGTACTGTAATTAAGAATAGAGACAAGCATACAGTGTGGACATGCTACCTTATGGAAGTGAAATAGGGGTTCATTTTTTTTTAGAGAAATAGATAAAGTGATGATGAGGGGGGCATACAGTACTGAGAAATAATTTGAGCATACTGGCACTCTGAAACAAATTGGTTATGGCACTGATACACTACAAAACAACCGAAACATTCAAGATAATTGGGAATTAATGCTCAGATAAAGCCGGGGGCTCTGCATTTGCAGTGGAGAGTATCTCTGAGACTTTCTTTAGCTAGCATCTTCAAGATTTGTGACACATTAGATTAGATTAACTGCCATTAAAGTGGAAATTCTCATTTGCACTAAATGCAATATAATTTGTGCATAGAAATTGGAGGCAAAGAACAATTAAAACATATTCTTGGTTTGCAATACTATGCAAGAGATTTAATGATTCTCTGTCAAAGCAAACCTGTAATTTGGAACATCAGTGATTTACAGAACCTACCATTTATCCAGTGTTTGGTAGAACATATTGAATTAATTAGTTGTTTAAATATATCAGAAGTTAAACAATATAAGAAGAGAAAATGGACTTTTAAATTACACATTTATCTGTTTAAGATCTATTAATAAAAACTCAAGAATTTGATTAGACATTAAAGTCAAAACGTTATCAAATAAATAAAATGGATTAAGATTAGTGTGAAATTATCAGAGTTATGCCCTTTTTGACAGATTTGATAATGCTCATGATATAATAATTAAGCAACAGACTACAGTGCTCTTACTTGGATTACAGTAAGCCTATGGATATTTCCATCTTGGAAATGATCCTCAGATTAGATAATTATGCAGTGAGTCAAGGTGTAACTCTACAGTTTTGGAGATAACTGATCTATGACAAAAAAATAAATAAAACCAGTGTGTGTGTATATGTGAGAAAATGCCCCCCAATCTAAGCTAGAGGAACTCAGGCTCAAACCCTGTACCTTGGGTATAGGGTAAAAAGAGCCTAATGTCCCTAGCCACCACTTCTGAATTAAAGCCTCATATTGTTGATCTGTTCCTCATAAAATCTGTGGTTTTCTGGATTGTGGCTAATCACTGAAGGATTGAATTCACTAAATAATGACAGGCATTTGAATTTCAGACTTACATGTATGTTTCTTGTTTTGTGTGCAAGGGGCCAATGATTTAAAAATGGCCCAAAAGTAATCTTTATCTATCACTGGTCAGATGCATTTTCTTTGGATGTGGTGTGTGGGTTTCAATGCTGTTTCAATGAATGTGAGTTTCAACGGCAGAGACGTTTTAATGCCAAATCTATTTCCACTGTGAGACAGTATAGCTTTGTTTAGCAGATGTCTTAGTGTTTGTGCGTTGTACTATAAAATGTGAAAATAAAATCCAAGTAATCATTGTAGACGTAAAGCAGTATGTACACACTAGTGTTTATGGTAAATGAGGTGAAATACACAGGTAATGGGACACTGGAATGGCTGCAGGGGGACTCTGGTGCCATATTTTGGTTGTCTGTTCTTCAGTTTGCATTTGAAAGTAAGTATCCCACAATTCCATTGGAGTGGGTGGGGTTATGTAATTATGTATGCAAATTTGATGTTAATCAGCGTACAGATTTGTACCTATTTTTCATGGGCCTTGTCCAGATTTTTGATGTTTCCAGGTTGAGAGGTATGCCTGGTAACCTTCCATGATCCTATGAGCCAATTATTAAATTAAAGTAATATTTAAATATTATAATATTGTAAAAATAACATAATCTGGTTGGGACTTCTGGGAACTATCTTGCTGACCCAGTGACTTAGAGAAGTAACATTATACTCCTTCTGTCAATTAAAGTATGACCTTTCCATGAAAAAAAGAATTTAATTACTTGGTGACACATCTATTACAAGTTTATGTCACTAGTTCAGTCGTTGGCTATTCAAGTAATTTGACAGTCATGTCAAATACAGTACCACTTTTTCTCTGAGAGAATATACTCCAGTACTGTGTAGCTAAATGTGATTGCAGATGTTATGGAAACAAACATTTAATTTCATTGGCTAGTGTAAAAATGTGTGCATCAAAAGTGTTTCACACATTACAAAGTCACTGTTTTGACTAGGTAACCAACCCATAAAATAATACAACTATCTGAAGAGCCACATTATTTTCTAAGCCATGTGACACTGTTTTACCTAAAGCACCCTCACCACTACACCATCAGAAGCAGAGCAGATTGTTAAAGAAGTCAAAATTAGAGTATATTGTATGTGAGATGTGAAAGACTTGTGCATGTCCTAGGTATGTATATATAAAATTATGCACATTCACAAACACTGGCAGAGCGAACACAGCAGCAGTCACTGAAATAGTTAAAAATGTTTAATACAGGAGGTAAGCACTTTCACATAAAAATGCTTCTTCAGACCTATAAAATAACAGCATAACATATGAAATATATACATACTGAGGCAATTCAAAACAACCAATAAAACAGCCTAACCAATTAAGCATTAAATCTCTCTTAAAAACATACATGCAGAGGCCTCAGTATGTATATATTTCATATGTTATGCTGTTATTTTATAGGTCTGAAGAAGCATTTTTATGTGAAAGCGCTTACCTCCTGTATTAAACGTTTTTAACTATTTCAGTGACTGCTGCTGTGTTCGCTCTGCCAGTGTTTGTGAATGTGCTTTATTGGTTATTTTATTACTGACCGAGCATTCATTTTGTGGATCGGCGTTTTTTTGGTTGATATATAAAATTATGTTCGGAATGGATAGAAATGTTATAAGGTTTATAAAATTCTGTATGATAGGTCTGTGGATGTAATATAGGAATGCATGATTCTAAATATGAAGGACAAGCATATAAAATGGATATGCATAATTTTGTACAGGTAAATAAGGAAGTAGAGAGGGAATGGGGATATGAGGAGCATACAGAATTTTGTGTTAGCAATGAGTAAGTGCCTGGGTCACATTACATTTTATGGAGGAGGGATGAAGATTTGATATGGGTATACTGAATTTGTACTCGAGGGATAGGCATATGATATGAGTATAAAGAATTTTCTTTGGAAGGTATGGAGATGCACAATGTCATATGAGATTTAATGCATGAAGAATAGGGTTATACTGTAGCTATGCAGGATTTTGTATGGATATATGGGAATAAAATATAGACTGTAGAGGATTTTGTGTGGAAGGGATGGTAACATAATAACTGTTCCACTAATGAAACTAAAATGCCAAATATCTAATGTGGCATAACACTTAAAAATAGTTCCTGAAAACATACAAGTGCAACAAAACTAACCTAAACTATAAGCATATTTGACAGTGGGGGCAAGCCCAATACAACCCCAGAACTTATATGCGTCACCTCCACGGTTGCACAAACAAATGGATCACTGTCGACACACACTTAGTAATCACAAAGGCAATGATTTCCCATGGAAAACAAAAACAGTGACTGGCATTCTTTTCCTTGGTGACTTGTGTCTTAGGCACCTGGCACTCAAGGAAAAGTAACTCAGTGACATGTGGAGAAGCCTATGATGGTGGCATATGTGATTCTGCATGGCAAGACAGTGGATAAGAGTTATGTGGAAGCAGCAATGTAGGAAAGAAAGGAAGGGTTGCTATACTATAGTTTAAATCAGAGATTAAGTGATGCTTTTGTATAGAGGAGGCAGCGGTGAAGTAGTACAACAGCAAGGCAGAGCAGACTACAGAAGTCCTCAAAGGAATCTGGACTAAATTGATAGGGACTAACTGCATAAACAAGTGGAATTTGCAGGTGTGTGTGTGTGTGTGTGTGTGTGTGTGTGTGTGTGTGTGTGTGTGTGTGTGTGTGTGAGAATAACATACTTTTGTTGACTGTGCTAGTCCTAACAAGCAAGCCTATTTTCACAAGTGAGCAGACAGACATTCAAGACATGGTATTTATATAATTTTCAGAAATTAAAAAAAAAAAATCACAACTAAGATGTTGCACTGACTGTAAACAGTCATTAAAAAGAATGTGATAGAAAATAAGTGAACCTATTCTTATTCATAGAGGCAGGTATAAACCCCAAAGACACATCATTAGTCTATGCATTTGGCCAGTGCATTGATATCAAGGAGCATGTGCCGATATAAAAATGAAAGCAGAGCAAATCCTAACCAGAAACAGTGCTGTGAAAAGTTGTAGTTAGAGCACAACTAGCAGAAAGAGACTGTACGGAGTTCATAAGGCAGAAAACAGCAGGTCATTCCTGAAAGACAAGAGAAGAATACTTGTACAAATATAATGAGCAAGCAAAGGGACACAGCCAAAGAAGTGGCATATATGTTTTTTTTTTATGAAGAGAGATAAACATCAGATCAGTCTCAAAACAGTTTTTAAAGTGCTAACATGCTATAGCATACACGTTCGAAAGTCTCAGAAGTGCAAAAACATTCAGGAATTATAGATATTGTGAAACTTGTTTAAGGATGATCACTGAGGAATTTCTAAAACTTAGCAAAGTGCAAAATCTGTTGGACTTGATCAAGACTGACAGAAAAGAGTAACTGGATGTTTTTCCTTATTTATACTTATTTATCCTTCTCCTTGAAATAATGTTAGATGCATGACACTAGAGAAGTTCCCACTTACTTGTCATTCCCCATGACTACTTGCAAATGAGACCTTTCATCTACAGAGGGTATTCCACAGGGTAAGACTTGAATAACTGCTCTGACAAAAGAGACTGTGACTCTTAAAGTAATGAAGAATGATGTGAATAAATGTGACAGATAATAGATGGAGGTTGCTTGTAATAGTGGCTCATTTTGCCTTGAGCTGGTAATATATTCTGCAGGGATACAGTTTGGAATGTGCTGGTTCTATGAAGGTGACAGCAAATCCCTTGAGAACTGGGATTAAATATAATGGAGAAGGTGCATGTGAAGACAGGAATGGCAGGACATGAACACTTAGGTTAAGATACAGATTACATGTCAGAACTGTTGCCCTCTGCAGCTAGAGTACCCCCCCCCCCCACAAAAAGAAGTTACCTTTGAAGAAACAATCAAAGACACAGAATGCAAGTAAACACCCTCATCTCAGCTGCAGAGGTAAAAGCAAAGAATGGCAAGATGGGAATAAAGTTGATTGATGTATTACACTGGGAAGAAGTAACTGATGACAAAGCGAAATAGATGATGGTGAGTGTAACAGCTCTGGGTGAATGAAACAAGGAATGATAAATAAAAGGTGGGGGAAAGGTTTGCATTATTCTAAGGAAGGATGCAATACATACAGTCAGTGAGAAACAGGAGAACTGAGTTATGAAATGCTTAATCACACACACACACACACACACACACACACACACACACACACACACACACACACACAAATACAGACAAACACATGACACCTACATCTATTTTACATCTATATCTCCATCTTTCTATCTGTCTATTTCTCTCTCTCTCTCTCTATATATATATATATCTATATATATCTATATATATATATATATATATATATCTATATATATATATATATATATATATATATATATATATATATATATATATATATATATATATATATATTTTTTTAATTTGTTAACTGGGGTACAGCACTGATACCATTGGACACATATCAGTCCCAGCCCAGGGAAAACACAATAGATACATGACAGTACATAAAAAGTAAATATCATAGTTGGCTTGAGGCTAAAATGCAATAGATAAATGACATTATATACAGAGCGACTGAAAAGCATAGTATTTACATGCATTATGTATAGAGTGTCATCACAGTCGGCATGCTAAAAGAATCACAATAAATAATAGTCAGAGTAAGGTATGTAGATGAAGGATGGAATAAATATGTTAAGTTATATGACCGAGAGATAACAGTTGCAGTTTCCTAGAGTCTTAAAGTGTGCTTTTACTTGTGAATAGAAAATGGGGTGAAGCCTAGTTGTTGTGGGGGGGGGGTGGAACAGAGGACATGAGTGGTTAAGATGTCTAAAGCTGTATATTGGAGCATCTCTAAACAGTCTAGAAGCTAGTGGAGGGAAGTTATTATTCTTGATAAGATTAAATAGTTGAGAGGCAAAAGAAAGTAAGTACATTATTTTACAGGTAACCATTTGGCTTTTTTAATGGTTTTGCAGTTGTGTTCATCTCTTAGGGAGAGAGTAATGAATTTGCAAATGGCATTTGAAATGGACTGAATGGTGGAGGTTTCTATTAGAAACTGCAGGAAATAGCGGGATATAATATGTAACGGCCATTAGCTTTAAAAGTATATATGTTTTATCACATTCTCTCTCATTTGATTTATGTTTTAGACATTAACCAGTCAACTTTAAGATAAATTATATTCTCTTTATTGTAAAATTTGAAGAGAATAACTTCAGTATAACTCATATATGGCTTATTGGGCTTTTATGCAGAAATTTAAGAGTTGTCTTTATTCAAATGCATGCATCCCAGAATTTTACAGATAAAAGAACTTTAGAATTTGCAGTACCAAGTGAACAGATATAATTCAGTACCTATAATTGTTTCCTGACTAGAATGTCTCAGTAACTTATAGGTAACTCCAGTGTTAGTTTATCTGTTCTAACTACACAAAGCTCATCAGTTTCTTTACAGTGAGATATTCTCCTACCACTTATGCTCTCATTTTTATAGAAGATTTCTTTTCTATTGTAGAACTCATTTATAGTAGACACCTTACACTGTAGACCTTTTGTCTTAGGCACAGTCTACATCTTCTCCTTTCTATGCTTGAGCTGTCTCCAACATTCACATTCATAAAGGATGCCCCACAGTACCTGAACTACAGAGCAGTAATGGCCTACCTTTCTGCACTTACTGTGGATTGTTGTGTGTTCTGCTACAAATTCAATTGCAAGCTCCATTCTGCCTGAATTAGGTTCCTGGAAACCTCCTACACATAGTTTAACACTTCCATATCTATATCTGTATCTATCTGTCTATCTATCTATCTATCTATCTATCTATCTATCTATCTATCTATCTATCTATCTATCTCTCTATATTTCTATATATATATATGTGTGTGTGTGTGTGTGTGTGTGTGTGTGTGTGTGTGTGTGTGTGTGTGTGTGTGTGTGTGTGTGTGTGTGTGTGTGTGTCTGTGTGTGTGTGTGTGTGTATGTGTGTGTGTTAATCCCTATCAGTTGACTGAGTTTTTAGAAACTTGAAATTCATATCGATAAGACGATATGATCCAATTTCTGAAAACTGGAAGCTTTTGAATGGAGATTGTGGTACAGTGAGGATCGGGAAATTTACCATTTTCCTCAATGTGGAGCAATCTCTGAGTTGGTGTATATATAATTGTCAGGGATATAGGAGGTGCAGGGGGGCTTGCACCCCTGTAAAAATATAAAAAAGATATAGGGCAGGATTCACGAAGCCTCCGTGTAAGAGATACATGGCTTACACGGAGGCTGCAGTTAAACGGTGTGACGTCAGCATGTCATGCATATGCATGAGGGCATACTGAATCACACCTAAGGCTAACACCTTGTTAAACTGTAGCTCAGCTATAGGCACATCTCGCATTTTTTATTGTTTTATTATCTCATATTTCTTCAAAATGAAGACAGTAGGGGGCATGTCCGTAGGCCGAGCCCTGCAAGCGGACATGCCCCCAGAAGAGTAAAAGTGCCCAAAGTAAACACCCACGACAGAGGCCATGGAAATGTGAATAAACACAACACAACACATGCCCTCACAGACTATGAACATAAAATATATAAATTAACATGTTATATATATTTTTTAAATCGTAAAGATGTTTGCCCGTGAGTGCACTCGTTTGCGAGGGCGTGCCCGTAGCTTAGCCACAGTTAGCAGTCAGTGGAAAAGCATATAAGAACTAAATACGCAAAGTAAACCAAGAAGCAAT
>NC_056735.1:906858546-906986038 GCF_019279795.1 Protopterus annectens
CTTTATAGCAACCACTACACGGTGGCCATGTTGTTTTTGGTCTGCTGGTCCCTGCATTGTCATTCCATGTATTGCATAAAACCCACATTTGTGGGTTTATAACCTTCATTTTTATGTTTTATACAGCGCAGCCCATTTGTGCGGGGCTGCTCTGCGTTTAAACATTATATTTTTTTAATTTTGGCATCGGGTTACCTTGCCAATGGCCACATATTTGGCCATTGGCATGCTGCCTGACACATATACACCCTTTATTTGGAGCTGACATGGCTCCGTTGTGATTTTTGCAGAAACGTACTCAGTTGTCAACTGAGTATATTTCTGCAGCTAAAACGTCTCTTACACGGGCTGGTTTCTGCTTCGTGGATTGCTAATATACCTCATTTGCATACCTTTTGGCTGCAAGTGAGGTATTTAGCATATCCACGCCCAGTCCGTGTAAGAGACGTTTTAGCTGGTCTCTTACACGGAGTTTCGGGTTGTTCCTGGATCGCGAGGCTTGCATGGAGTGTTACACGTCTCTTACACTCTGTGCAAGCCTTCGTGAATCCTGCCCATATATTTTTTTAATGTTCGAGTTTTGGAAATTTGATCATATTGTCTCACTAATATGAATTTCCAGTTTAGGAAAACTCCATCAACTGACATATATCTATCTATCTATATATATATATATATATATATATATATATATATAGAGAGAGAGAGAGAGAAAGAGAGAGATGTATAACTATATAAAAACAACCCTTTTGGCTAGTTTAGCTGGATTACTACACCTTACTATCTCAGAACATCACTCCCCATATGTGAAACTCAGAAACAAATGTTAATATGGATCCTGCTGTGGAAGCGGCATGTCTAGGTCTTTCTACACATATCTGCCTGAGGTGGTGGTAGTTCAGGTGGATGTAAAAGATCTCATGGCAGCAATCAAAAGGAATAGAGGAATTTTCGCAAAGCTCTGGCCAAATTTTCCCAAGTAGTAAAACTACTATATGACCGAGAGATAACAGTTGCAGTTTCCTAGAGTCTTAAAGTGTGCTTTTACTTGTGAATAGTAAATGGGGTGAAGCCTAGTTGTTGTGGGAGGGGGGTGGAACAGAGGACATGAGTGGTTAAGATGTCTAAGGCTGTATATCGGAGCATCTCTAAACAGTCTAGAAGCTAGTGGAGGGAAGTTATTATTCTTGATAAAATTAAATAGTTGAGCAGCAATAGAAAGTAAGTACATTATTTTACAGGTAACCATTTGGCTTTTTTAATGGTTTTGCAGATGTGTTCATCTCTTAGGGAGAGGGTAATGAATTTGCAAATGGCATTTGAAATGGACTGAACGGTGGAGGTTTCTATTAGAAACTGCAGAAAATAGTGGGATATAATATGTAACGGCATTAGCTTAAAAAGTATATATGTTTTTATCACATTCTCTCTCATTTGATTTATGTTCTAGACATTAACCAGTCAACTTTAAGATAAATTACATTCTCTTTATTGTAAAATTTGAAGAGAATAACTTCAGTATAACTCATATATGGCTTATTGGGCTTTCATGCAGAAATTTAAGAGTTGTCTTTATTCAAATGTATGTATCCCAAAATTTTACAGATAAAAGAACTTTAGAATTTGCAGTACCAAGTGAACAGATTTAATTCAGTACCTATAATTGTTTCCTGACTAGAATGTCTCAGTAACTTATAGGTAACTCCAGTGTTAGTTTTTCTGTTCTAACTACACAAAGCTCATCAGTTTCTTTACAGTGAGATATTCTCCTACCACTTATGCTCTCATTTTTATAGGAGATTTCTTTTCTATTGTAGAACTCATTTATAGTAGACATCTTACACTGTAGACCTTTTGTCTTAGGCACAGTCTACATCTTCTCCATTCTATGCCTGAGCTGTCTCCAACATTCACATTCATAAAGGATGCCCCACAGTACCTGAACTACAGAGCAGTAATGGCCTACCTTTCTGTACTTACTGTGGATTGTTGTGTGTTCTGCTACAAATTCAATTGCAAGCTCCATTCTGCCTGAATTAGGTTCCTGGAAACCTCCTACACATAGTTTAACACCTCCATATCTATATCTGTATCTTTCTGTCTATCTATCTATCTATCTATCTATCTATCTATCTATCTATCTATCTATCTATCTATCTATCTATATTTCTATATATGTGTGTGTGTGTGTGTGTGTGTGTGTGTGTGTGTGTGTGTGTGTATTAATCCCTATCAGTTGACTGAGTTTTTAGAAACTTGAAATTCATATCGACAAGACGATATGATCCAATTTCCGAAAACTGGAAGCTTTTGAATGGAGATTGTGGTACAGTGAGGATCGGGAAATTTACCATTTTCCTCAATGTGGAGCAATCTCTGAGTTGGTGTATATATAATTGTCAGGGATATAGGAGGTGCAGGGGGGCTTGCACCCCTGTAAAAATATAAAAAAGATATATTTTTTTTAATTTTTGAGTTTTGGAAATTTGATCATATTGTCTCACTAATATGAATTACCACTTTCTGAAAACTCGATCAACTGACATAGATCTATATATATATATATATATATATATATATATATATATATATATAGAGAGAGAGAGAGAGAGAGATGTATAACTATATAAAAACAACCCTTTTGGCTAGTTTAGCTGGATTACTACACCTTACTATATCAGAACATCACTCCCCGTATGTGAAACTCAGAAACAAATGTTAATATGGATCCTGCTGTGGAAGCGGCATGCCTAGGTCTTTCTACACATATCTGCCTAAGGTTGTGGTAGCTCAGGTGGATGTAAAAGATCTCTTGGCAGCAATCAAAAAGAACAGAGGAATTTTCACAAAGCCCTGGCCAAATTTTCCCAAGTAGTAAAAATACCTCCTTGTGTCTTCCCTGAAAAGAGGCTACTAGCTTAGTGGGACTATCCTGGTCAACAAAGGATACATAAATAAATATATCTGCATCTATATATCATCAGGTGTATATACATATATCTGTATCTATGTATATAAATGTGTCTGCGAGTGAGCATGTGTGTGTGTGTGTGTGTGTGTGTGTGTGTGTGTGTGTGTGAGTGTGCATGTGTGTTTAAAATTAAGATTTCTTAAAGTTTGGACTAAAAAGACCAACTTCAGAATTTAATAAAAGTATTGTAGGCAACGTGTAGAGCCTACACAGAATGTATCCATGTACATGGCCACAGCCCTCCCCTTGACAGTGTGTCATGCATATTAATGATGGTGCACTGCTGAGGGAGAGCATAGGAACAGGGATATTGAATCTGTGTAGGGAGAAGTGTAGAGGCTACCCATGGTTGTGGATGCATACAGAGTGTCCTATACTGTTCCTTGCTACTGTTGAAATGCTGTGAATTGGGTCAAATGTGTAACATTTTATTTTAATTTGTTTCTCCGTTTTTTGTATGTTTGAGTGGCACAGCCTGGAATGCAGCAATGCCAAGCGATGCTCACATATAGACAGCTGATACCTGCCAGACATATAAAAATAGAAACGAATGTCACTGTTATCATAATTGCGTATTTTTCTTATTTTAAATGTTTTTTTAATTTCTTTCTTTTTTAAATTTCTGTTTGCGCAGCGTGGTGAGGAGTACAGCAGAGCCGAGTGGCACTCATACACACATAGCCAACAGTTGCTAGACATCTAAAAATAGAAACTGGTATGGCATGGTACTTAGAAATTCAAACAGGTAGCCCACTAGTATATGTGAAGGTATACTGGTTTTTATGATATCCAAGTAGCGCAATGGGTAGAGATACAGTCTACTGCTTAGTAGGTCCTGGGTTCGAGTCTGTAGCAGTGATAAGATGTCTGTAATTTAATTTACTATATAGGTTTAATTTTAAAAACAAATTTGTGAAATATGGCACTGCTGTGCTGTGCTGAACACTGCTTAAACATGCTAACAGCTACTTTTGTTTGCTTAGTGCTAAGCTTAGCTAAAACCTCGGTTGTGCGAGTTTTCGGGCTGCTAACCTCTGCTTAGCTGGTTTTGTGTGATGCTAAGCAATGTGGCACTTTTTTAAATGTTGCTTAGTGATGTGTAAGGGTGGGAAAACAGCCTATATTAGGCACAATAGGTGGGAATTCTGCAACAGTCTTTGGAGTCAGATCAGTTGGTGATATGGCAGGCAGTGCTGGTGATGGTGCATGCTTTTGGGTGCAGAGATGGGGTGTTTAGGAATCCAGGGTTTTTGTTGGGCTCCTAGTAAAAAATCATGAACCCAGGCTACTGCAGGACAGTTTCCAGGGCTCAGAGTGTAAGGCAGAGGCCTGTGACTGTTTGGCCAGGGAACTTACCAGCATTACTGGTAACCCCCACACAGATGAGCAGTGTCATCACCATTATGATGACCTGAAGAGGAGAAAGAGGGAAAACATGGACACCTGGGTCCAAGAAGCCAGCTGGGAATGCCCCACAAATATGTAAGTATGTTTTCCACTGTTTTACCAATATGTAAGCTGAATGTCTGCAAAACTGGTATGCATAATGAGGTGCTTCTCCAAAATAAACACCTGTCCCATATATTGAACCCAAGACCATTGCACCTGCAGCCCACTACATTAACCTGCCACATCACACAACTCTTAATTAAAACAGATAATTTAAACAAAACATAGTAATTGCCAGTTACAGTCATTAAGTGTGTTTCAGTGGAGCTGCGTGCTGCACCATGCTACTCAAAAGTGATTAAATAGTAATGGAAACAATGGGAGTGTACCTTGGACTCTGGTGCAATAGTACACCACTAGAAAGCCAAAGACATAATTATGGATGTAAGTGAGGCCTGTGATAGCAGCTACATGTGCCCTTCAGCAGCAGCATGTATAAAGACACCTGCTAAGGCATTAATGGCAAAATACATGTTCAGCTGGAACCCTGGTGCACACATACATTCATATAAAGCCATGCACATACTGATGGATATAGAAAATGTATGTCACAGCCTGTATGTGTGCAAATATATCTTGCAAATACACCTGCTATAGCAGTGACTCAGTAGCTCAGTCTGTTAATTGGCTTACAAACAATGCATTTTGCCACACACAGTCCTGGGTTAAAAGTTGTGTGTAGAAGTGAATGCAGTATTTTGAAGGCAGCAATTAATGACACACACTCTTTATCCACACAATGCATTTCAAATGACATATCTGTTTTTCACTGATGGAAGTCACAGGCCTACAGGTAGGAACACATTCACATATCCCTATAGCAAAACTATATGTGCATAAAGTGTCATGTCATGCATTAATATGCATTCACAGAGAAATTCAAAGCAGGTATTGCAAATGAGGGTCACTAATATCAGAGTGTACCACATAATCCTTCCAAAGTCACTGTGCAGACTGTCACAGCTGCACAGCTAACATACGCATTGGAAGACCCTACTTGTAACAAGGCCTGCCCTCATACATGCTGTAAATTACTACCAGACTGCAACACATGGACTGGCAGTTGCCCAAATGGTGTACATATTTTTATATTTATAACTCTGTTAGTGATAACGTTAACTAACATACTTACCTTAAACACATGCCTTAATTGGAGTGGAAAGGGTAGACTCATTCTGTCTCTGCCTCTACAACAAGGCTGACACAGCTCCCACATTTATTCCTACAACTTGTTGTCCTCCAAAGTGTTCACAGTCCCTGCCTATGTCTATTACCTGCAGCAGCAGCTGCAGCCTGTAGCACATACATCTCTCTATATAAAGGTTTCTGCTACAAACCTACCCTCTGTGACAATGTAGTATCCTCACCCCAATAATGTCCAGCACAACATATCAGAAAGGGTCTCTAATCTACATGAAGGCCTTATATATTGTACAGTGGTTGCATGTCATTGGCTGATGATAATGCAAATCAGTTGTGTTGGTTGCAATTAGCATTTCACACACACAAATTCATTTAGAGGCAATCACCTGCTGATGATAAGCATGTTTAAAAGGCAAGCAGCTGCCTATGGGGAACCATTCTGTATGAGACTTTCCTCACACAGAGCACACCTTTGTGCAAACTTTACTATCACCACATATCATGTACTTCCATGTATGTGATCCTGTAATCTGTTCCCCTTTTGTTGTCTTTCAGGAATCATGTACCCTAGATACCATGTACGCTTCTCTAAAGTGTAAAATGAAATTATACTGGAAGGTCTAAGGCAACATCATCACATCCTACTGTCCAGGGGGAGGCAAGACAGGGAACAGTGGACTGCATTGTCAGCAGACCTTGTTAGTGATGTGAATGGCATGGGCCATCAGGGCAGGACATATTGCATAATGGACATGATTGATGCTGCATGACAAAGGGCAGCAGATGTAGCCAGGGATTGTGCCATCAGTGGTGGAGATCCTGCAGGGGAACAAACACTCTTAGCCACTGAAGAATTCCTGGTGAACCTAGCCATACACTACAGCTCCCAGGCATCCATCACAACATACATTGTAGAGGTGGGTGCCACAGTTTCCACAGCAGTGCAAGTAGGATTTCTGTTATCAGTATTGTAATACTGTAGCAGTCAGTATCTCAGGCTGTACATACTTTTACTTTGATGTCAGGTCTTTGTTCTTTGGGGGGATGGTTTAACCTCAGTTGGACTCTCATACTCAGAATGTGACCAATACAACAAGTAACACAATAGCTACTGTAAATGTGAGATATTTGGATGTATCACCTTGTTGTGCTGCAACATGTGTTGGTACTGACATTATCTCACCCTCAACTTTTCACAGGTCCATCAGGTATTGACCAAGGGTGTGGTCCTGCTCCTGGTAAGCAGGACACTGTTTTGTTAAGGAACATTTATATTCTATTAAAGTTAAGGGTCAGAATAATGTCCTATTTAAACATACTTTCATGTGTAAACAGAGTAGAATGTTTTTATTTTCCAGTCTGGAACAGGTACCTAAGGATCTTAGAGGGGGTAATCACAGGAGTGTAGTTGAACAAAATGAAACACTTTGGCAGTGACAGTTAAGAACAGATACACCTCCCAGCGTAAATGGGGCAATTACTCTAAAATGCCTTTTAAAAAACAAAAGGTTGAAAGGAAAATAAATTAGGCAGTGAAACGTGTATTTCAACATATTTGTTAAGATAGGTGTACAGGGTGTTTATGTGTTGTTTTATCAAGTATAGTTTCATATTGATTAATTAAAAGGTAAACTTTACTGGTCGGGTTTTACTTGAAGTGATTGTTATAAAGGTCTTAAGTTGAGTGTGTATTTTGTTCTGAGGAAGTCTATTTTGGACAAAAGCAGAGAAGAAAAATGTTTGACCACTAAACCACTTGTGGGTCTTTGTTATTATGAGTACTGGTGGATTTTTCATACACAATAGTGCAGGTATTCATGTACTGCTTTTTTCTTTCTTATTACAGGTGACTGGGGGTGGGGCTTGGTGTCTGTTCCCTGTGCAACCTGATGTCAGTGATGATGATATGGCTACAGTGAGGCACAGATGGGGTGTCGGGGGCTGAATATGTCCCAGAGGTAGACATTCCTCTTCTGCCTCCATTGTCACTGCACACAGTCAGTATGCCCACACATACCTAGTCTCCAGAGGCCACAGATATTGGACAGTTAGAGGGTGGGGGCAATGAACAGGAAAGTGTGGCAACTATGGCTCCAGTGAGTGTACACACTGGCCATAGCCAGAAAGCTGGCGAGGTCCTACACAGGCGGATTGACAGGGGTGCTTGTAGGAGGCCTGCTGTCTGTCCACCACCTGCAGCAGGTGTCAAATCATGGGTCACTTGGTGCATGTTTTGCCATCATGGAGGCATAGGCATGTTCTGAATGGAACAGCAGACATGCTTAGGGTTATAGATGCAGCACAGTCTAACATCCGTGACTGCCTTCACTGCATTGGGGACATCCTGGATCAGTTGACTGATACAGTGGACAGAAGGTGAGCTGAGGCAGTGTCTGTCTTGGACTGCACATTGTCTCTACTTGAACGTGTAGTTGGAGTTGAGTGTCAGACTCATGGACATAGGTCAGCAACCCCATTAGCTGAGAGTCCACGTAGCCATTCACAATCATGCTCCCGTAGTAGCAGTATATCCAGTTCTACAGATGGGAGTGTGCTACCCACACCATGACATGGAAGGCCATGGGTTCATGGTCCTTGGTGTTCCCATGGGGGACACAGTCCCAGCAGACAACAGTCATCATTAGGTACTAACACTACTTCTGACCTTGGACAAGGAGGTGCCAGTGCAACTCCTGGCAGAGCTATTTCCCATGTTTGAGGCTGGAGACAGTGAACTGTCAACTCTGCCATGTACGATCCAAAGCTGTCTAACACATACACATGTAGGGATATCACTGAGCTTGACTGTGTACATGCACACACTCACACACCACTGTCAAAGGCATGTCCCTTACAGACGCATACAGCACCTTTCCATGGTCCATCTTAGCTGCTTCCCTTCCAGACCCACACACATGCTGTCAACCTTTTGGGACAGCCTAGGCCTCATGCTGCTCCACACAACACCTTGTGCAAGTGATGATACCTGTGCCACATCCCTGTTATCTTCATCATCGATGCAGGGAAATGAAGCTATGTGTCTAATGCACAGGGTGACTATATTAGCTAACATGTACTTGTGTAATGCCATGTTGTTTTGCCATGTCACATGTAGTGGTTAATGACAGATACTGTATGCTAGCATTTGTCACTAGTATGCCACATACGTTTGTGTACCTTATGTTGTATGATGTTGTAATGGCTGTATAGTTACACAGTGACAGGTGTATCATGGAACTGTTTAGGTTTCTGTTACAGGACTCTGTTGGGGTAACCTATAGATACACAGTGGCAATAAAGCAGCACAGGATGGCATGTCAGCACAGCATAAATATATCTTCAGCAAGGTACAGCACTATAAGTGTATGGCTTCCTAGGTTCATATGTATATAACAGGCTAAAAAGGTCAATGGTGACATTCTGCATACTCATGCATCCCTAATCTGTGAACAGGTCTGCTACCCTAGATAAGTATCCCCAGGGTTTTGGAAACACACACATCTACAAGTTGTCCTGACAGAGATGGCCTACCTACACGTATCTTGTGTCCAATACAGACAGTTGCCTGACACCAATTATGATTGGCATGTTATGCATCCCATTTTGTAACCTGCACATGCTTTGTCACAGCAGATGTGTGCTTCACATGCATGGGGGGGGGGGCTGTTTCATGTTGAGCATACTGTCTGTTACAGACATGTCTCTAGCCTGTACTATGTATACCACAGTGATGTTGTAGGCATGTAGAACAGGTGATACATGTTAGTCCTGTCATGAATACGCAGGAGGTACACAGTGGTATCTGACACCTTCTTGTATTTAGCCATACACATCTCTCCAAAGCATTTAGGAGACAGACTACACATGTACAGTTGTGAAATGGACTCCATATGACAGGTTATCTACACTGTGTATTGGTGTACCATGGGAACTGTGTGGCTGCTACAGGTGTACAATATGCCTGTGTAGTGACATAGCAAGTGTGCCATTGCACACAATGATAGGTGTGATGACTGGCACATTCAGTATAGCAGTGACCGTCTGGGATGTACATCCCAAACTTGTCAGTATAGGTTGGACAACAGTGAATGTATCCCCACATCTTACTGATCAGTGAGAGTCAAAGGCTACATTACTGTCTGTGTCCATAACCCCATGTGTAATAGCTCAACTGTGTGTGGTGTGCAGGCACTACAATAATTTGCATGGGTAGATGATTTCCCACAGGATAGTATTCTGCAGTCGTTGGCAGTTAGTCTTTGACAGTGGCTCAGAGTAAAACTGACTGCCTTAGTTCATCCTTGTTAACTGTTAGTACTGTGTGGGATTCTTTGACAGCTCCCGATATGCAATCACCTGCTAATGTAGTCAGTCAGAGGTCACTGATAGTGGCTGTGACTACAGAGAGAAAACAGGTAGATGGGGTATGCCAATAGTGGAGGATGGTGAACTCTACTGGTGAATGGCATCATTGTGGTGTAGGTCTCCCAGTGCTGTCTTCCCAAAGTATGACTGTCAGACACTTGCCCACCAGCTGAGATAACACTCTGTACATGATGTTTACAGTTTCCAGCAAGGCATGCTGGCCTAATATTGACATACACCTTGTCAGGCCATGGTTGGTGGAGTGAGACATATGTCTGACATCCATTGCATATTGTAACAGTCAATGAGCTCTACCAGTTACATTCGGTAAGCATGACCTGACCTGGAGCAAAAGTAACAGTATTTGGTCCAGTGTCAGTGCTCATATCCATGTTAACTCCTATCATGGTATTTCAGGTGACATGACTCAGAGATCTGGGGACACCGCTTGGCACTACATGCTAGATGTCCTCTGTGCAAGCAAGTATTGCAGTTGCTTCCAGCATGTTGCAAGAAGAGAGTTATGCAAGGTGTCTGTACAGAACATAGACAAACAAGTTAGGGACACGCAATATGTACACACTGTGTTGCTTATTCTTGCTGTGGCTCACCTGCCCAAAGGATGGTCCAGGTCCTTACCTACAATGCCCTGCAGCAATGCAGTGACATCCCCATATGGGGGAATCAACATAGTGCATCATGTGTTTACCAATATGGGTGACCAGTACAGCCACCCCCCAATGTGAGGTCCTCCCTGGTGGGATCTGGCCACAGATCAGTCTCCTTAGAACTACTGGCATGTACTCCCCCTTGCAGACAATACAGACATATATGTCAAGACAGCCATTTTTTGCCTCCTGTGGCATGGTTGACATAGTGAGACTGCACCTCCCCCCTTTAGATGGGACAGGCAAGTATGTCAGCAGCATTACAGCTACATAAACTGGCTGTACATGACAGGAGGGACACACGCTCATCATGGCTCAGCAAACCTGACTGGTGGACAACTGCAATTAGCAGGCTGTACAATAACAGATGGGCAGTGCTGTGTGACAGTTGGGATGAGGGTACCCTCCTAACATGCAGGCACTACCTCCTCAGCTAAAAGAAGCACATAGTGTTGTTGTGATGTTGTGTAGACATGGTAAGTGACAAAAGTAGCCACCCACACAAAGAAGAACCACGATGCACAGTGTAGTTAAATGTGTGACCTCAAAGGACAGGCTCAGATTATTGGTGACCTCATATGTTATGGTGCCATATTTAATGGGTCTGTACTCATACCTGACCTGTACACCCACACTGTCTGCATCAACTACACTCCCTTGTCCCCACCACTTGTGACACATGACATTCCTACAACCTGTCCCATAACTTCCAAATTTACAGAGCAGTTCATAACTGGCATCTCATTGGAAGATACACAGCATCTATTGCACATGCTACCATTCCAGGCTGCATCCCACATTTGATCTGACAAGGATGACTAACACCATTGGGAAACCCTTGCAGTCATACTGAGGCTACTGGCTGCACACCGCTGAGTGGACAACGGCAACTGTTGTACCCTTGCACAGAGGTGGTGCATCCACTGACCAACATAACTATACACCTCTTTGTCTGAATATCTATATCTGTATGCCCATAGGGGTGATCATCATGGAGCTGATCAGCACACGTGTATGTGTTCTACACACAGTTGACTGTACACAGTTTGGATGTGTGACATGGGGAGCATGACTGTTACATGTGGTGGACATTTCTGAGGTATTCACTATAGACCTGGGTGACATACAACCCCATAGACAGAGCCAAGCCATCTGACTATATCTCCCACTCAGGCAACATTTACAAAGCACACACTTAGGCATCTACGATACTGTCTTTGTAGGGGGACTAAGTGGCCCATTGCTGGCACACATATGCAACATTGGGACATCCACCTCCAATAGCTGATCCTTAAGCAGCAGAGTTCAACAGGGTGCAGTCCTAGATCCTCTACTGCTTGGAATCCATTCAACTACAGTACACTTGACTACTGACTGAGTCTGCCTAACAATGTTGGCTGATGCCTGCAAATTGTGAGCAGTCATAGAGTCTATGTGGTATGTCACTATTCTGCAAGAGGGTATTGTGAACACATGCCTATTGACATACTAAAGTCCATAAACTCCATGCCAATATATATGTAGTATTATTTCCATCAGTTAGACCTATGTACCAGGTATGTAGCACATTAGTTGCAACATGTGATGCACATACTCAGGGGGGAACAAACTGGGCACACAGACCTGGCCAAACAGGTTTACACCTAATGTGCCTCAGATCACCATGTCTCTACAGTGGTATGGCAGGAATCATATGGCACAGCTGAGGCCACAGTTACCTATATGTGACATACTCATAACCTCCAAGTACACTTCCCTCAGTATGCCAATACCTGAGTGCAATGGCCATTTGGTGATGGACATTTCCAAGCATTACTGGCAATTGCACACAACAGTATGGTATCTCATAAGTACACTTCACTTGTTCAGTATATGTTCAGTTGTGATCATCTGCAATGAGTGTCATTGTCACCTGTGGCATATAGAATAGTCAAACGTGATCTGTGCCTTAGGGGGCAATGTGTGACCCTGCTTGATTGCATATGCTGCCTATCTGTAGGAGGCATAGCAGATGGATAACTCACTGTAAGGACATTAACTTGTATGTGAAATTAGTACTACATGCTTGTGGGAGAGATTTGCTTAGCAGACCTAAACACACCTTTGAAATAGAACCCTGCCTAATGGCACACAGAGCACCTCAGTGCACCTCAGCACATGCCATCTGTATGATTGGCTGGCTGGTCATCATCTCAACACAGGGTGTTTGCCAGTGTCCCTCTTGGATTGGGGTAATATGTGCTGATCCTGTAACTATGGGTATAAAGATGTCTATGATTGTGTGAGCTGTATGGCCACTATGCTAGTGAAGTTCAAATGTCCTATAGTTCCATAACATGATGTAAAATACTCTAACAGGCTCAGACAAAACATGCCTACATTGAGGCTAGCACCACTTCCAATCACTGCATACAGGACATGCCAAGGCACACACATAGTGCAAGTTGGCTGTATGTAGATGAGAACACTTACTTATGTAATGGTACACACTACAGATCACAATACATGATGCCCGCAACACATCTCGTGTGTGCTGGTACTATCAGTTCAGGACATATTATGCTTGATGACATCAGCAGGCCTTGTTGTGGTCAGTCCTTTGGGTGATCACATCACATGCTACAAATAAAATACTGCACAATCCTACCTATTTCTAAGTTATCAAGGTGATCATGTTTATGCCTTCTGGACATACTCCCACACCAATTAGCCTACCTATCTAGTCTTACACACTGTAGATCACACTATATATATTGCAAGCACCATGGCTTAGTTTTGATATTGTACTGTCAGCTGGTAGTTTTATGGTGGATGACATCATTAGGCCTTGTAGAAGAGGACAGTTTGGAAGCCAGCAGCAGGTTACAGGGCCAAAAAGTTCATAACCATTGCAGGTGGATAGCCCATGAGGGCATGGCAGTTATTTTGTAGGGGTATACACACACCCGCACACATGCACACCAAGTAGCCTGGAGAGAGATTAGACCCTCAACCTATCTAGTTTTACACAATATAGATCACAGTATATATCGCGCATGCCACACCTTAAGTCTGATACTACATTGTCAACTGGTAGTCTTAAGGTGGATGACATCATCAGGCCTTATTGAAGAAGAGGACAGTTTGAAAGACAGCAGCAAGTTACAGGGCCAAAAAGTGCATAACCATTACAGGTAGATAGTCCACAAGGGCATGTCAGTTGTTCTCCAGGGGGGTACACACACACACACACACACACACACACACACACACACACACACACACACACACACACACACACACACACACAGAGGCACACCAAGTAGCCTGGGGTGAGATTAATCTAGTCTTATTCACTATAGATCACAGTACTTATCACACATCTCACAAGTTGAGTCTGTTGTATATGTGACTGCAGACACAGTACTTGTGCATTACACAAAATAGGCTTGTGTTGAACAGCATATCTGGTCTGCAGAGCAATATTGCTTCATACTGTTATCTGCATATATTGTCCTAGCAGTGCGATAACTGTTATTATCTTAGCTATGTGTGTACACTTACCAGTATGGCCATATGTGGCTGCTTGCAGTTAGATAGGCAAACCTGTAGGCAGGAACAATGTGCCCTGCCCATGCATGTGTTGACAATAGTGTGCATTACATCACCTGTCCACCTGCATCTCTCTATGTGGTGACATCCAGCAGGCACAGGGGTCTGTAGGTATGTGGGTTATGTACTGTTGCACCCTTAGTTTGGATCCTTTGAGCAACAGTATGGATGTTTTATAGTGCAGATTTACTCACCATTATTAGGGTATGTAGGACAATACAGACATCCACACACATATTTATGTAATTAACAGGGATGCATATATAAATGTAGGTGTGTGTGTGTGTGTGTGTGTGTGTGTATGATATGTACTTGTGTTATTTAGATATATGGGGCAGTCTATGTACCATTGTGATATATATATATATATATATATATATATATATATATATATATATATATATATATATATATATATATATATATATATATATATCGGTATATATCTATTTGACACTACATAGTGACACATATACTATGTATGTGCGAGAGAGATAGTGACAGACAGATATGTATGTATGTATGTATAGACATATCTATACGTAACAGGTCATTCTAATGATGGGGCAACAGAATTGCGTTCATTTTAACTAAGTGTTTGGGTATGCCCAGTGGGACTGTCAGTATTTATAAAGTGACTCCAGGCCGCACCTACCTGTACTCCAGTCTGGGATTGTGTGTGCTACAGACCATAACCCCTCTCAACTGTCCAGTTTCACAGAATGTCGAGAGTATTGGCTTATAATTTTAGTCTGTTCCTCATAAAATTTGTGGTTTTCTGGTAAAACACTTGGATGTACTGAGGACTGATGTCACTAAATAATGACATAGATTTGAGTTTTTGAATTCAAATACTTCAGAAAAATGTCTGTTGAAACAAATCCTGCTATTCTATCAACTTTTTAAGTTTATGAGAGCAGTAATTAAAATATGCCCATATTTGAGGGCCTTTGTCCCCCATTTTGTTGGGCTTTGTCCAGATTTCTTGCACTAAGAGGTTGAGAGGTATGTTATAGACATTGACATCTGTCCCTGCTTCTGCAGTGCTGCACTTCACTCAGAATGTCCATGGCATTCCCCAGCTGTCTGCTGTACTTAATATGTAACTGAGGTTCATACAGCTACACCACACACAGAATGACAGTATGTAAAAACACCATCATAATAATACCTCACGTGAAAAAGATGTGAATACTTCTAGATTAGAACCATCAACACCATCACCCATGCTAACTTCTCTAATCCACTTAGCCACACAGGCTGCCAGACAGAGAGGAGTCATTTGTCACACATTCAACAGTATAAATATTTACATTGTTATTTCTACTTTACGTGGGACATACAATGTGTGTTGAAGTACTATGTTACAGACTTCAGCATCTAGTACATACAGATGTAGCAGACCTGCAGCAGCCCCTAGCATTCTTTCAGTTAAAATTCCCAAGTCTGTACTCCAATGGTGCAGAGCATGGGGGAAGAATCAGATTGTAGGGTGTATGCATACTTTATAGTGCTCTGCTGTAGGTGCTGACTCTGTGATTGGTACCTATGATGCATTGCACCTGTCAAGTATATCATTAACATCTACTACATATCATTAACATCATTTAACGGCCCTAGTTTAAGTTAAACAGGGGGCAAAACTAATTAATATGTCATTGGCTTTTAGATACACTCAGCACTGCAGCACGCCACGCAAACACGTGCCCCATAGGTAAACGATGCTTAGCACTTAGTACTCTTATTTATTTATTTATTTATTTATTTATTTCACATTTGTTAACCAGTTTAGTCCAACTGAGTTTGCAAAAAAACCCATTTTCAGTGGAGAGACTAGGGGGAAAGCCCCAGCAAACATAAGTAAAGATAAAGTGACAATATACAAATATTAAATAACAATCACAATACAAAATAATTCTAAAAAAGAAAAGGTTATTAACTATTTGCATTGCACTAATAGTAAGCAACCCATTTTCAGTAAAGAGCCAAGGGGAAGAGCCCCAGCAAACATAATTAAAGATAAACATACAGGACAAAAACTATTAAAAATAACAATGCAAATATGAAATTAATTATAAAGAGAAAAACAAAAGAAAAAATTATGAACATTAAGGGTTGCACTGATAGCAGTGGTCTAGGTTTACTACATATAAGATTATAAACAAAAGGATAATCATTGTTCAAAAGAAGGAAAATGTACAGACATTGATAGGAAGAGGGTGGCGAGATACATAGTGTGGAGAATGGGGGGTGGAGAAAGGAGGAGGCTATAGTAGAGCTATAGTAATAGAGTTCAGGGTTTAGGAGGTTAGTTTAAGCAGAAGTTACTAACAGAGAAAGTTAGGATGCAACAGGTTATACAGTAGGACAGACTAAGACTACTTTCTCCCAGATTTCCACACTCAGCATAGCGGCGCGCCACACAAACACGCAAAAACACACTCCACTTAGCTAAATAAAGCTCAGACGTTAGTGCACCCCCCCCCCCAGAAAGGGCATGGTGGACTGCTGTGCAAATAGGCACAGCTAAGCTGAAATAAGCTTAGAAGTTATTGGACACACACAGTCCCCAGATGTCAGCTACCTTCTCTGTAAGCACCAACATAGTTCTTTTCCTGCATAGACGAGATAAGCGGACACAATTACTCCTTTATGCTATAAAGTAACTCCACCTCATTTGCATAGGGAGCTACATGCTTCAAAGCCCTACTACATTAGCAACAGCACAATGCACCATTGCTGATACTCCACGCAGGATCTTGCAATACATTTCTGTCACATAATATTATTTTTTTTTCCATTTTTTTTTTCACCTGTCTAAAATTTTTATTGTTAGCTTTTGATAATCATGTGCATTAGTGTCCATCATGTCCAAGCAGGCCTTAATTCACCTGTCAGATGAGATGACAGCATTGTGGCTCACTTAACCTGGGGCCAGTTCTCCCTGTCTCCATACCACCACAATACTCTCAAGTAGGACTCCATGTCCTCTTTTGACAAAGCTCCTTCATAGAGTAATCAGTTCTGCAAGTTCCCAAAACCAGTGATTGACTGGCTTATCATGGTGGTTAGTTGTTGTTGAACTATATTGGATAGTTGTTACAAACTGACCAAATGTGGTTCAGTTGTGGCTCAACTTTTCTGTAAGACTGCTCTAGCTTTAGCAAGTCTTAGCAGTTGTGATTAATAGCTGTTGTAGCAAATACACTACTCTTTGCTAATTTATTCACATGCTCCTCAGTGGCTGTAGCAGCCTTGACTGATGAATGATTTTTTTCCTCAGTGTTGGAGCTGGAGACAGCACCTACAGATCAAATAAAGATGACCATAATGTTGCAATGCACAAAGTAAACAAGGCCAGTTTCTGCTAGCAGCAAATCTTTTAACAGAAAAGTCTCCTTTTGTTCACAAATTAATCTAAGATGGTGCACAATTAGAAGCAGCATAACCTGTGACTCACAAAAGAAAAAAAAAAACAAACTACCGTGGTGAATCTTTTCTCTTGTCAATCACTGGGTAGTATGGGCTTCCTCCCCCTTATAAACCTTTCACATTTAGTTCAGGTATTACAATAAATATGTTTTTAGGTGGATATCAGTAGAACTGACTGAAAATTTGCCAAAATGCTCCACCACTTGTGATATGTCTGCCTTTTTTTATGGGCATAAAATACGCAGATGACATATTTCAAAATAAAATGAAGCTTTATTAAAAATTTAAAAAGTCTTTATATTTTCTAGGTGGATATCAATAGCAGAGGCTGAAATTTGCCAAAATTATCCACCACTTGTGATATGTCTTGCTGTTTTCCATGCACGTAATACTCAGAGACCACAGATTTCAGTAGAAAATAAAAGTTCTATTGCTAATTAATGAAAAGAAAGTTCAAAGTTAAACAGGAAAAGAGGTAATTTACTCCAACAACAAATAATAATATTTACAGTCCTTTCTCAGTGAAATTCCTCAGAGCAAAATGAACATAGCAGTATCAAGCAGGAGTTTAAGTTGGCAAAATTAAGAAACACATCCTCAGTCCTTCAGGTGCCTTTATCTATTTACTAGGCAAACATGATCATATACAAAGATCTGCACCCACTTGTAGAATTTCTCTTGCTATCCTCTATAAGTAAGCTAAATCCAGTTCAGACAGACTACAGTACTACAGTTCCTTCCTCAGGAAAACAGGTTTTACCTCCACACTCTCAAACTGCCTTCTCCTTCTGCACAAAGTCCCTGAGGCACTCTCTGGAATTCCCTTTAGATTACAACAAGTGAGTCTTATCTTAAGATATAGACTGGATCGACCGAAGGGCTGCCTGAGGCAGGACAACCCATATGTGATGACTGCAGATGCATCCTTGAAGGACATCAGGTTTTACCTCCACACTCTCAAACTGCCTTCTCCTTCTGCACAAAGTCCCTGAGGCACTCTCTGGAATTCCCTTTAGATTACAACAAGTGAGTCTTATCTTAAGATATAGGCTGGATCAGCTGTGCCTAATTTAATACAGTATCTTTTTTTCCTTACAGAACACTATCTGCCTTGTATCACATGGTGCCTAATGTACATATAGGCTCAGCTGTGGCATGTCTTTCTTCTGTCATGCTCTCCCTAATTTTCAACACTGGCCGAGCAGTCAGTATCTATCTATCTATCTATCTATCTATCTATCTATCTATCTATCTATCTATCTGTCTATCTATATTATGTTCTTCTGATTTAGCTCTCAGAGCAATTCTGCTCAGTCTTGGAAATAAGACTTCCCTTTACAACTAACTTGCCTTTCAAAAATCTTACATTTGTTTGAATAAATGAGTAGATATTCTTACAAAGCATTAATCAGACTTTACACTTGAGACTGCACATTGGTGTGGGTGGGGTGGTGGGGGCACAACTTCACTCAGCTTGACAATAATGATGATTTCAGATGTAGTTCAGGTATTACAATAAATATGTTTTAGGTGGATATCAGTAGAACTGACTGAAAATTTGCCAAAATGCTCCACCACTTGTGATATGTCTGCCTTTTTTTATGGGCATAAAATACGCAGATGATAGATTTCAAAATAAAATGAAGCTTTATTAAAAAATTTAAAAGTTTTTTTATATTTTCTAGGTGGATATCAATAGCAGAGGCTAAAATTTGCCAAAATTATCCACCACTTGTGATATGTTTTGCTATTTTTCATGCACATAATACACAGAGACCACATATTTCAGTACAAAATAAAAGTTGTATTGTTAACTAATGAAAAAAAGTTCAAACTTAAACAGGAAAAGAGTTCATTTACTCCAAAGACAAATATTAATATTTACAGTCCTCTCTCAGTGAAATTCCTCAGAGCAAAACCAACAGAGCAGTATCAAGCAAGATTTTAAGTTGGCAAAATTAAGAAGTACGTCCTCAGTCCTTCAGGTGTGTTTATCTATATACTAGGCAAACATGAGCATATACAAAGACCTGCAGCCACTTGTAGAATTTCTCTCACTATCTTCTATAAGTAAGATAAATCCAGTTCAGACAGACAACAGTTCTTCCTCAGGAAAACAGGTTTTACCTCCACACTCTCAAACTGCCTTCTCCTTCTGCACAAAGTCCCTGAGATACTCTCTGGAATTCCCTTTAGATGACAAGAAGCGAGTCTAATCTTAAAATATAGACTGGATTGTCTGCGTCTAATTTGCTACAGTATCTTTTTTCCTTACTGAGCATTATCTGCCTTGTATCACATGGTGCCCAATGTACATCATAGGCTCAGCTGTGGCATGTCTTTCTTCTGTCACGCTCTCCCTAATTTTCAACATTGGGCAAGCAGTCAATATCTATCTATCAGTCTATCTATCTATCTATCTATCTATCTATCTATCTATCTATCTATCTATCTATCTATCTATCTGTCTATCTATCTAGCTATCTATATTATGTTCTTCTGATTTAACTCTCAGAGCAATTCTGCTAAGTCTTGGAAATAAGACTTCCCTTTACAACTGACTTCCCTTTCAAAAATCTTACATTTGCTTGAATAAATGAGTAGATATTCTTACAAAGCATTAATCAGACTCTACACTTGAGACTGCACATTGGTGTGGGTGGGGTGGTAGGGGCACAACTTCACTCAGCTTGACAATAATAATGATTCACATGCAAGATAATCTACTTGAAGGTATCCTGAGCAATGAAAATTGTCAGAAATACCCCCCAAGCAGTTCTACAAACAGTATACACTTCTGCTTCTGTAGTATGACTCCCATTTATCTACGTAACAGCATCGCAACACCTTCAAGTAGTACAAATGAGTCCCATCTGTCTATCTAACAGCATTCTGATACTTTCAAGTGATAACATATTATTTAGAGTGACTTTACTGCTGTTGGTAAATTTCCAAATGCTGGACACAGGCAGAGGTCTAAGCCAGTCTATTATCATGTCAAGTAGACACACTGCTGAGCTGATCAATGTAATGTGCTTGAATACAACATTCCAGTGATGATTGCATACAAAATGTTTGAAAGGTACAGCATTGCAGCTGATGAAAGCAATATATCTACATACAACATTCTGGTGATGATTGTGTGCAAACTCATTGGCAGGAACAGTATTGTACAAGATTAGCAGGCAAATCCATTACTTGTTGCTGAAAATGTCCAGGTAAAATATTTTACTTAATTCTTCTCACCACACAGGTCAGCGGTATGTTCAGAGAATGCAACCCAGTAACACTAATGGTTTCCACCTAAGAAGTTTTAGATCAGAAATGGTCTCAATTAATAAAAACGAACATTAAAGTTATATCCTGAATATGGCACATCTGATCAGTGACCAATTTGTCAAACTCAGATTGGCCAAGCTTGACAGAATAAATGGGTGTCTGACAAAAAAATCGTTTATGTAGGTGACAAAACCCCATCTCCTGGGCAGTTGCTCTCCCCCTTGCATTTCTCCATAAGTGATATAATTACGTTTGAGTTCACCAAGCTTCAATGATAAGTTATATTTCCATTTATCAGAAGTCTGTTTGGTCTGTAAAATATGAAAGATCAATGCTCAGCAATCTTATGTAAGAAGCAATATTAATTAATTTACTTATTTATTGAACATTTGTTTACTACTGGGAAAGTCTGACTTGGAATGAGCCAATTTTTAATGGAGGCCCGAGGAGAAACACTCCGAATGCATGTCTTTGTACTATGTATATTATCTAAATATGTTTAAGAAAATGACAGGCTTTGGATTGGTGCTATTGCTGGGGACTTTAAACATGACTTGGCATCATTTTACAGTGAAAGATCAACAAAGCTGTGGAAGTATGTCCAGTGGCCATTACTTAAACATTTTACTAAAGGGAAAGACAGTGCCTGGAAAACTTGAATGCCACCTCTTCTCATTAAGACAAACTCAGTGATGTTTTCCTGTTTGCAGTCTATCACTGACTCTACCTTAAATGACAGTAGTAAATCTGACTGATGTGAAAGTACCTCAGGAGGTCATTTTCAACTTTTTCCTACTTTCATTGTTTCATTTTCCTAGAAGCACAATTAAGCAGTTTATCCAGATTTGCATACAGAGCCTTTGCAAAGGACTAATTAGTCTGTCGGGGATATGATGTACTATGTGACAGTCACCATGGTTGTATCCTAAACTAAGTTTGTAAATGTGAAATGCAGTCTTAGGGCAGGGAGTAACAGATCATCATGGGGGAACATGAAAACATACCTGAGTGCCCCTTGACAAGAGAACAATATGTTGATTTTCCAAGCATGCAAAGCAGCAGGAAAATGAAACAGTTATGCTAAAATCTCTTCTGATCTTGAATTAATTTCATTTCTTTAAAACTCGGTGTGCTACTGTTAGGATTTTCAATACCTAGCTTGCCTTACTGCACCATTTCTTTTATTCAGATCTATTTCTTCTCTACCTCCCAGATCTCATTTAAATTTGATTATGCCAGTATGGTGTTCATTTCCAGAAAAATGAAACATCATACTTTAAATGAAATGAATCCTTCCATCCATCCATCCATCCATCCATCCATCCATCCACAATCCCTTTTTCCCATTTTTGCACATGGAGTCGGAGTGCCACATCAACAGTGACAATAATCTATAATCAAAGTTCTCAACACTGGGTGACTATCCTTTCTATGGCTGTTCTTCCATAGCACACACATGCATCCAAACTCATACCTACAGCCAATGAATGTCATCATGAAAAGCACAGTTAAGCTGTTTCCCAAAGGCTCTGTCTTATAAATATTGTGGCCATATGAAAAAATGAGTGAACAATTGTACACGAAAATAAGTTTTAATACTTTTTCTAGAAAAACTCATTGTATACTGATAGGGACTATTATAGTACCTTCAGTTCAAAATATTAAAATATTTGTGTGTGTGTGTGTGTGTGTGTGTGTGTGTGTGTGTGTGTGTGTGTGTGTTTGTGCTGTAAAGAACCAGATGATGAGGTTGTAATGTGTAAATGATTACTTTTGTTATCTATCTACTTTTAAATGACATGTGCTTGAGTATGAAGTATTAAACTCAAGTGAAAGTCCAGTTGGTGATAACTGATACTCACTGTGAATAGCATTACACACATAAAATCCATGTTTATTATACTACCTATTCATTCTACATGCAACCATTTGCTGTTTGTAAACAACATTTGCCGTCAACTCCTTGATTAGACTAATCAGACACACACTGTTAATTTGTGTTTTCTTGATTGCATTGGCTTTATTGCCTTAAACTAGTACTATGTGAAAGTGTAGTTAATGCCCATTTGGTTGCGCTTTCTCATGAGGAAATGCAAACCTAATCTGTATAGTTCAGTTAATGAACTGCATAGGAGTTAACAGTCTGCAAACTTATATATGCTTGTTCTTCATAGTTTGCAAAATTTGAAAAATACCCTCTCAGCATTTTATCCTTGTAAATGAATAAAAGTATTGTGTTTCTGATTCTCCTTTTGAGCTGAAATACAAAAGACGAATATCATGTTTTTCCCCGTAGGGGTAGAAAACTTAATGGAATTCTTTAACACTTATGAAATGTTCTTTACAAGCCCACTGGCAGTTCCATCAGCCAAGTAAAATATCGGTAGAATTATAAAAAAAATCATAAAATGCATGAAAAGAGTGATCATAAACATTTCGCAATACTTTCCATTAAGCTCATTATTATAAGTATTAAAAAGCATACGGTCACTGCAGCATGGATTATTCATGCTGTATAATGCATAAAAAAAATCTGTGTACTGCTCTTCAGGGAGTAATCAGTAACCATCAGAAAATATAAACAATAAGGCGCATTAACAGTCTTAAGGTGGTCATAGCATACAGCTGCATCAATAAATGTTGTCTGGAACAGATTTTATCCTTGTAAATGAGTCTTATCTTTCAGAGAATGCAATAGGAAATGGAGCCGTTTAATGCAGCTAGAAACAATACATTATTTCCTAACAGAGTTTGGGGTAAATGAAGGACAAGTGAACGACCTTGAGAAGCAGAATCAGAAGACATCATGACCTGTGCTTAGTATCAGTGTTCAAACATTGTAAGGTAAAAATTACCCTTAACAGCCGTAAGTGTAACATTATCTTCTATGCACTTTGTCTATGGTGTAGAAACATGCATTTGTTTGTTTTTCAGCAACACATAGCTATTATATTTTACATTCCCATTGGTTACCATAAACAAATCCCTTTCATTCAACTGCTGTACATTTTTATGAGCTGCATTTCACATTACTTTTGTCCTTTTATATTATGAGACTCATGACTTCATCAGGGAGAATTGATGTATTCTGACTGTCACTGGCAATCTTCATAACCAGCACTCTGCTAATTTCCCTCCTAACTGGAGGCAGTTTGGTCTTATGGCTTATATATATATATATATATAGGTCCACTTTTAAATCCCAAAATACCGAAATCTCGAGTTTTGAGATACCGAACTCAAAACATCGAGATTTCAGTATTTCTAAATTTAAAAGTGGGGAAAAAAACATAAAACACAGCTAAAATAAAGTGTTTGCAGGTGCACCTCCCACACCCCCCTAATTCAATATACCAACTCTGAGATCTCACTACAGTGAAGAGAACAGTAATACTCCTGTTGCACTTACCGTTCTCTTCACGGTAGCGCAATCTCGGAGTTGGCATATTTAAGTAGGGAGGGTGTGGGGGGTGCAGGGGGGCTTGCAAACACTTTATTTTAGTTAATGTTTTTTTTTACACTTTTAAATTTTGAGATAGTGAAATCTCGATGTTTTGAGTTCGGTATCTCAAAACTCGAGATTTTGGTATTTCGGGATTTAAAAGTGGACCTATATATATGAATCTGTGCATGGACAATCAGTCATAAACATATCAAATCCCCCCCCAGCACCAGCTCGCTCCAAATAAACGTTCTGTGGTAATAAACCATACCACAAGGCCATAAATTCACCTTTTTAATAATTATGATGAACAAATACACTCTTCAGTGCCAAATACACTCTTCAGTGCACAAAATGGTGTCTTTAAATAAGGCTCAGCTACAAACACAAACCAGTTACACCATATAGGCGTCCTCAGTGTAAAGTCATACAGAAAGTGACACAATTCCTTGGTATATACTCTCTATTTAAAACCACAGTGATCTTTTTTTCTTTTTCTTTTTTTCATAACTACCCTAATGTCATGGAAACACATAACATTTAAATTGTTACAAGTTTTCATTTGATCCTGGCTTGTATAGTCCCCCTAATTTGAGTATCCAAGTTTTTTTCTTTCCTATCTAATGATCTTATGTTTTTTCATTATTGATAGCCCATCACCCTGAACTCTGTCTATACCCACAAATATAAAGTGTGCCCCCACATGTTCTAAGTAATGCTTGTACAATGCACTACGCACTCTTTTACAATTTATATCACTAATGTGTGTAGCCATTCTCTGTTTAAAAGGCCTCGACTGCCATATATATATTATCCAGTCTGTATTGCATGTAATCAAAGTCTTGATGTCAAATATCTTCATAGTGTTAACTGATGTGAAAGATTTGGTTTTAGATACCACTTTACAATAAACAGATTCCACAAAAAGTACTGCCCCTAGATGTTATATTCTTAGACATTTGTCCCATGAATGAACTTTTTTTTATATTTATTAAGATGTTCACCTATATTTCTACCTCTTCTATATCCAAACTGGCACTGTTCCTCCAATAAGTCCTCAAAAAAGGGGTCAGACTTCAGAACTGCCCAATATTTCTGGATAATTCCCTTAATCTTAAATGTGTTTGATCTGAATGTGGTAATAAAGCTTAACTTCTGTGTTTCCATCCTTTCTGCCCTACTTTCATTTCCCGATCTTAACAGTTTTTCCTTTTCTGTTTATTACTAAACTCATGAGCTTTAGAAATCAATTCTCTAGCATATCCCGTCCTTTGGAATCTACACTCCATTTTGATAGCTTCTTCTTCAAAGCATTGGTCAGTACTACACAAATGTCTCAGCCTCAAGAATTGTGCTTTTGGTATATTATTTTTAACATGGGTTGGATGACAGCTGTTGGCATCTAAAATGGAATTTTTTGTAAAATGGCTTCCTAAACAGACTTGTAACAATTGTAACATCTATTAATTTGGAAACATTCACACCCAAAAAATCTATGTTGAATGACTGGATTTTCCCAACCAACTTAATACCCAAACTATTCACGTTTAGGTAAGCAACAAATTCATACCATGTTTCCATAGATCCTATCCATATGTACCAACAGTCATCCAAAAATCTGCAACACATATTTATAAGTTGCTTATAATGATTTCCATCATGGTATATCAATCTATCTTCCAGATAACCCATGAATAGATCTGCATATATAGAAGAAGGAATTATGTTCTAAAATCAATCCCAATGCTTTGATTAGGAATTGAGTCTGCTTATCACTATTATAATCCTGACCTTTCTGCCCAGTATTTTACAGCTCTTAATCCACCTTCATGTGGAATGCTGATATATAATGACTGAACGTCCAATGTACATACATATGCATATATTGGTACCTGGATGTCATCCATTAATTTCATAAATTCATTACTGTCCTTTATCCTAGCCCTTATCAAGGGCAGTAATGGTTTTAATTGTTTTTCCAAAAATTTGAACAATGGTTCAGTCAAAGAGCCTCTACTGGAAACTATAGGTCTTCCAGGGGGATTAACTGCAGTTTTATGAATTTTAGGCAGAATGTAAAAATAGGATGGTTCAGGGTCATCCACCTTCAGTTGTTCACTAATATCCTTCGGTAACATACCCTCTAATACCATGTCTTCCAGAAACTTATCCACTGTAAATTTGAAACCTTGCCCTGGATCAAATAGTAATCTAATATAAGATGTGACATCATTGAATTGTCTCATGACTTCCATATCATAGTTAGTAGATTCCCACAAAACAATAGCACCTCCCTTATCCGCTTTTACCACTACTAAATAATTTTTATCCTGTAGATTTTGCAAAGCTATTCTCTGGTCAGATTTCAGATTAGTACTATAGTTTCTAAAAATACTACTCTGATTTAAATGCAAATCACGTAAAATACGTTCTTCAAATAGCTTTACTACTGGGTGGTAAGGAGGTTGAAAAGTAGACTTTTTAATTCTAAAAGTGTGTTCTACTACATTTCCAGGCCTGTTATTATAATAATATTTTAGGTTCAAATTTTGACAAAAACTTTTCACATCAGCCACTATAGAAACATGTGAGACATAAAATGCAGGTACATAGCTTAAGCCTTTATTTAGCACATCACTTTCATCTTTACTTGGGGTATAAGAAGTTAAATTGACAATCAAATTATTTTCATCACATGCATCATCTATTGTAGTTCACGTTGGCCCTCCAACATCTGCCTGAAAATTTTTTCTATGTTGTTTATGTTTATGTTTTCATCCTCCACATCTAAAGGGCCCTTACTTTGTTTCATGACATTAGGGTAGTTATGAAAAAGAGAAAGAGAAAAAAAGATCACCGTGGTTTTAAATGGAGAGTATATTACCAAGGAATTATGTCACTTCCTGTATAACTTTACACTGAGGATGCCTATATGGTGAAACTGGTTTGTGTTTGTAACTGAGCCTTATTTAAAGACATCATTTTGTGCACCGAAGAGTGTATTTGGCACTGAAGAGTGTATTTGTTCATCATAATTATTAAAAAGGTGAATTTATGTACATATGGTGTGGTTTATTACCATGGAACGTTTATTAGGAACGAGCTGGTGCTGGGGGAATTTGGGGAATTTGATGTGTGTGTGTGTGTGTGTGTGTATATGTATGTATATATATATATATATATATATATATATATATATATATATATATATATACTGTCATTTAATTTTGGGACTTAAGAAAGTCGCACATTCTGATTGCACCCATTACCCCTGTTATCAATCTCTTTTCATGTATTGTTGATTTCTGCTGCATATGTGACAGTAGTGACAGTGGGCTAAATTCCAAAAGAAAGTTGCAGACAGTGCAGCATGCTGAATGAAGACATCAGTGCATCAGCAGCAGATGAAATTTCATAATGTATGCTAAAACAAGACCAAGTATTTATCTGCTCAGTGTAGTATAATTGTGAACTCTGCTTATCCATTCCAAAATCCAAAGCACAATGGAAGTGCCCAGCACAATTTAAATGCAATGCAGTACTTAGATAACAACTTTCTAAAAGCACTCATGCTTAATTTTAATGCTACAGTATTCTACAAATTCCTAGGGAATCCTTTGGATTCCTCAAATCAAACTTAAAAAAAATACAACCCGTATTTAATGCACTAAAGCTGGAGTACTACAAGCCATGATAGAGGGCCATCTGCAAAGACATCCAAGAAGACATCCAGGCAGGTGCATAACCAGGGTACAGTAAATCCAGCTCTCTGAACAGGAAACAATAGATAGATATAGATTAAACAGAAAGCTGGTATTCACCTCACATGTTTTCTCATAGTTAGTAGGGTAACCCAGTAATGGTAGACATAAAAGTGTGCCTATGTCTAGGTGTATTAGCCTCTGGGACATTTCAGCAGCATGTGGGAAGTACTATAGGAGTATCCCAGACAGCTACCTGATGCATATGTGCATATTTCCTGGAAGCAATGTGCATCAAAGTGGATGAATATTCCAACAACAACCATGGAGTGCAGAACTGTCATGCAACAGTTTTATGCCACATCTAATTTCCCCCATGTCCTTGGTGCAATAGAATGTACCCACATCCCAAGCAAAACCACAGCCATACCTGATCCTGAATGGAACATTAAAAGTGAGGTGTGGTCATTGCTCAGTTGTCGAGGGGTGTGCTCTGCAGGCAGCCTTATTACTAATATCATGGCAACACATACCAGCAGTGTACATGATGCAGCAATATGAAGGGAAAGTGCCTGAGGTCAGCTTTCCAACATGGTGAAATACTGGACTCCTACTAGGCAAGTACATGACCACCACTGCATGATAAGCAGTAGCCAGGCATTGCCACAGGAAACAAGATGAACAATATTCCTTCTCATCTCCCTGAAAACAGGTGACTGTGGTTATCCACTGGATCCTTGACTAATGACACCATACACAGCCTCATCAACCCCTGCAGAAGAAACATGCAACAGAGTACATACCACAACATAAAACACCACTGAGCAAGTGTTTGTTGTCTGAAAGGAAGATTCAGTTGTCTGAACAAATCCTGTAGTGCACTACAATGCAAACCAAAAAACGCATCACAGATGGTCACCGTGTGTGCCATGCTTCACAACATGGTAACATCAAAACATGATGGCCTGCCAGCCACAGGTGTGGATGATCTACCCGAGCTGTCACAGGATGATCAGAAGGATACAGAAGTGATAAGAAATAGGCATGGGTAATGGAGGATGTGGCCATATGTCCTAGCTCAGGTAACACGGCAGCTTTTGATACACACTTTTGAGTCATGACAAGCCACATATACAAATGTACACAGCAATGTTTATATGTTGCCCTACAATGGCAGCACAGAGCATGACTAATGGAAATAAACTATTAGTTGTCCACATTGAACATCATAAACAACAGAAGCATATGATCTTCCTGTAAGAAAATGTACACAACACTCATCAAGGAACCCATCTGGATGTGTACCATCACTAAGTAGTCTTTTCAATCATATCCTAACCCCAGGGTTTGTTCCTGTGGAATGGAGAACAGTTACAGTTATTCCCCTCACAAAGGTGGCCTAACAACAGACCCGAGGAATTACAGACCCATAAGTCTGACCAGCCTCATCTGCAAAGCCATGGAACATATCATTATGGACCTCATAAATAAAGACATAGGTGACATCCAAACCCTGGATCCTACCCAATCTGGCTTCATGAAGGGCAGATCCTGCCTGTTAAATCTGGTGGATTTCTTTGAAAGTGTGACCAAGGCCATTGATAAGGGCAAATCTGTGCACACAGCATATCTCTACTTGGCAAAGGCTTTTGACACAATCCCACATTCAGGCATTATCAGTAAACTTAGCAAACTGAATATAAACCCCTTTGTTGTAAGATGAGTTGCTAACTTGCTCACAAACCAAACACACACTATCAAAGTGGGTGACTACACATCAACCAGCAGACCTGTTGCCAGCGAGCTGCCACAGGGGTCAGTGCTGGGCCCCCTACTGTTTGGAATATACTTTCTAGAAGTTCAGATAAAAACTAAAGGGTTGTGGCTGACCAAGTTTGCAGATGACTGCAATAGGTGCAATCATTGAACCCCAAATGATGTCAGGATGGTATCACACAGACCAGCAACGGGTGTATTAGTCATGGTCTCAAACTGAATGCAAAGAAATGCATCATTATTCCATTTGGCACAAACAATGTCCCTTCACATTATCAAATCAATAACAATACCCTAAGTACCCATGAAGTGGCAATTAACCTGGGATCACAGGTTGACCGAGACCTTAACTTCAACCACCATGTATCTACCAGTGTAAGGAAAGCTTTCCACATAGCTTACTTGATTAGTAAATGCATCACCTCAAGACAAAACAAAGTTATATCTCCCCTATACTCTGCACTTATCTGGCTCATAATTGAGTATAATGCCCCATTCTGTATTTATAGTACTAAGCATATACAGCAATTATAGAGACCTCATAAATTTCTAAAAAAGATCAAGGTCCTCCAGCATGTGCATTACACTGACCAACTAAAATCCCTGTCACTATACTCCATATCGTATAGACTTCTTAGGTGAGACTTATGCATGGCCTATAGAAGAACACAAGACCCAAACCTAACGAACTTAGTGCATATCTGTAAATCAAATGGATGTTCTTCGTGTTTCACTATTGCAATCATTACCTGCGGGTTATCCCTGCTGTGGTAGCCCTCGGCCGGCCCGAATACCAGAGTACATTTTTTTTTGCGTCAGCTGCAGTTGCCTGTAGTCTGACATCAGGTCATCACTGCTATAAAGCAAGGCAGCTTAGATCATTACATCAGTCTTTCTTGCTGTGGAGTGTGTAAGGAAGCAGCTCGCACGAGTGTCAGTCGGTCACTACCAGAACTCGAATTTCAGCTGAAAACGTCTAAAGCTAAGTACCCCGTTGGGGATCCTTTTTTCTACACTAACCGATGTCCGAAAAAGTTAACAATTGTCTCACCTGTGGAAAGCAGATCCCACACCGTGACTTCCACTCTTAAAGCATCATTTGTTTAGGCCCAGACGATGATGCCCCTTGTTGTCAGTTCTGCGTCCTATTTAATGCATGAACCATTTGCCATAGAGCTCTTTTCTTAGACAGTTATTTTTGTGTTCCGTCTTTGCATTCTGTTATGGCATCCATCAGCTAACAATCTGTGGACATTCTGAAAAAAATGTAGAGATAAAGATAGAGACAGACCACACAAGGCTAAGCCTTCCGACGATGCTACCCCTAAGCAGGTCATCAGTTCTCCAGAATTCAGTGAGGTGTTTTCACAGTCCCTGATGCCCGATTCAGTATCTATGCAGGCCTCTACCAAGACCCTTTTGGAGTCCATTATGCCACAGAAATCTTCTTTGTCTTCCGAGCCTTTGGCTATCTCTGCCTCGGTTGGATCTGGAGCTGCTATGCAGTCACTGGCTTCTGAGGAGGTCTTTCGCACTACTGAATCTAGGCAAAAAATGACGTCTTCTCTCCTGGCTACCATTTCCCTCAGACCGATGGATTCTCTCAGGCCTAGAAGCCAGGCCACTCCTAGGAAATCTGCTTCTAGCCACCATCTTACTACTGCTCCACTTCCCCAAGCACAAATGCTGAAAATGGCAGAGGATCTCATCTCCCTTATCCGGGGTAGTAGGCCCACAACTTCTAAAAAGCAAAGGCACCCTTCTCCAGAAATTATGACAGAACAGGATTCTGAGGAATCTGGCTATTCAGTTTTTGAAGAGGTACAGCATCCCTTAACTGCTTATGAGGATTCAGACACAGAGGAATCCATCCCTTCTGCCTCTCCTCCAGAAGATCTTTCCTTTGGGGAAACCCTTCACTCCCTCAGGGAACATTTCCAATGGGAATCCCAGGATATCCCACAGTCTAAGACTTAGAGAGTTTCTGGACCTGCCTCACTGCAGACCGCTGGCCATCCCCCTATTTTAGAAGTGGTGGATGACATTTTCCTTGAATCCAGCTTAGTCACTGATGCCCTCTCTCCTGCTCCCAGTAAACCTGGCAGTTACTATAGAGTACCGGATTCTCACAAATACCTGTACAGAAATCCTGCTGCAGACTCAGAGGTCATTACACAAGGCCCTAAAGGAGCTAAGACTAGTTCTGCCAAAAATCCTCTTCCTTCTGACAAGGACTCCAGATCTCTAGACAGATGGGGTAAAAAAGTATACATCTCTGCAACCTTAGCTATCAGAGCACTCAGCTGTCAGTTCCATATGTTAAAAATTCAACAATACACTCTGGAACTATTAAAACAAAAAATTTTCCTACTTTTCCTGACTGTGCCAATTAAAAATAGTTAGCAGATTTACTGCACTCTGCTTGACAAGTGGCCAAACACTCATTACAATGTGGATATGATGCCCTAGAAGCCTCTAGCAGGGCATCTGTAACAAGATCTGTTATTAGGAAACATGCATGGCTGAAGGAAAAACCTCTCTCTGATCATGTCAAGTCTAAACTTACTGATGCACCCCTAGATAAGGAGTGCTTGTTTGGGGCAAAAGCAGAAGAGGTGCTTAAAAAGATGGAAGACAAAACAAAATCTATGCAAACAGTAAAAGATTTATTTCAGGTTCAACCACTCAGGTTCATCAGGACTTTTCCCTCTAAGCACTGGGTCTTTCTTGCACCTAGCAGACAGGGCCAAGGTAAGCCCCACAGGGACAGACCATCCAGGCCCCTATCCCAGGGCCAGCAGAGAAGCAAACCATGGACCACTTCCGTCTCTAATGCAGGGCGTTCTAAGCCAACCTTCAATGGCAAACACTCACAATGACCCCCCCCCGCCCTCTCTTCACTCATCAAAGACTAGGAGGAAGGATCTCCCTCTTCAAAGACAATTGGCTTTCTGTAACAAAGGACCAATGCGTCTTAAAGATCATTTGCCAGGGATACAAATTCTCATTCAGTGAACTCCCAATTCCAAGAGGGTACCCGGACTTACCACCAAATCAGTGGGCAGAGGCATTGAAACAGGTACAAATACTCATATCCCAGGGGGTAGTAGAACCTGTACCCTCAGATCAAACAGGCAAAGGATTTTATTCCAGACTATTCCTTGTTCCCATAAAAGAGGGCACCTGGTGCCCCATCCTGGATCTCTCCATTCTGAACACCTCCCTGGTGGTCCCCAGAATCAGAATGCTAACTTTGCAACAACTTCTCCCTATGCTAACAAAAAATGTCTGGCTAGTGACCCTAGACCTAAAAGATGCCTACCTCCACATCCCCATCAGGGAATCGTGCATAAAATTCCTCTGCTTCAGAGCAGAAACACAACACTTTCAGTTCTCTGCGCTGCCCTTTGGCTTATCTACTCCATCCAGAGTATTCACCAAATGCTTGGCCCCAGCCATAGCATTCTGCAGACAAAGAAATATACAGATTTACCCTTACCTGGATGACTGCCTCATCCAGGCAGAGTGCAAAGAAAAGCTGTTCCAAGACTTTCTCTTTGTGAAATCACTCCTAACTTCCCTAGGGTTCACCATCAATGAGAAGAAATCAAAGGAAAACCCCACCAGGAAGATCATTTTCTTGGGAGCTCTGCTAGATATAGCATCCCAAATGGCCTTTCTGTCCCCAGAAAAGCAGAGCTTCCTGCCTTTCTACTTTACCCAGCTGGTTTCCAGAAGTCACCTCACCGCGAGGAAGTTCCTGCAAGCCCTGGCATACATGGCATCTTACATCCTTCTCATTCCTCTGGCCAGGCTTCACATGAGAAAACTTAGTGGTATCTAAAGAACCTTTGGTGCCAGCACTCTCAGTCCCTAGAGACCTCTCTCCCTCTGATCCCATGTATAAGGGCTGAGTTTTGCTGGTGGGCACAGACCTGTACCAGGAACAAGGGTCTTCCCTTCAACCTCTGCCCTACCAGTGAGATCATCACCACCAACACCTCAGACATTGCTTGGGGTGCTCACCTAGCATGCAGGTGCACCCTAGGTCTTTGGCATGCCCAGCAACCTCACTTGCACATCAGTCAGAAAGAAATGAATGCAGTACAAAAGGCTCTGACATCTTTCAAACCCCATCTTATGCCAGGGGTTCTTCTTATAAAAACGGACAACACCACAGTAATGTGGTATATCAACAAACAGGGGGCACCTCCATGGGTCTACACCTAATTGCCCAATACATACCAGGGGTCAACAACACCCTGGTAGACCACTTAAGCAGAAACTTACTGGACCCCGACAAAGGGCAGCTCAACAGGGAAATCTTTCTGCAAATCACACAGGACTGGGGGATTCCGGAAGTGGATCTCTTCATTTCTCACCTCAGTCACCAGCTGCAAAAGTTCTGTACCAGGGAGTATCACCTCCTAGCATGGTAGGTGGATGCCTTGACCTTTTTCTGGAACTCCATCTTTGTGTACACGTTCCCTCCTCTGCCCCTTATTCCCAAGGTACTAATCAAAATAAGGAAGGAGAGACCAAAGGCCACCCTCATTGGTCCAGATTGGCCCAGACAGCATTGGTATTCCTTACTTTGCAGCCAGACCTTACAGCCCTCCAAACAGCTTCCCCTGATCTCAGACTTCTTGTCCCGGGGATGGGGAAGACATTGCAAACAGACTTACAGACTCTCAATCTCTCAGCATATCTTATACCTCAAAAGCTAACAAGGAGTTCCTGTTAAGCAAACAGGTCCTAGACATCTTCACAGAGACCAGAAGGCCCAGCACCAGAAAATCATACACAGGAAAATGGAAAAGATTCTGCTCCTGGAGCCAGTCCAAAGGGGCCAGTACCTCCAATCCTTCCATCACTTTTATCTTGGATTACCTAACCAAGTTGCTCAATAGTAGCCTCTCCTTCTCTTGTATTAAAATCCATGTCTCAGCCATTTCTGCCCATTTTGATTCAGACCCACCCCTCTTCTCTCATCCTTTGATTATGCAATTCCTCAGAGGGGCTTCTAATATCAGACCTCTCAGAAGGCCTCCCATGCCACCCTGGAACCTGAATTATATTCTAGAAAAACTAACCTTACCTCCTTCCAAACCTGCCGCTTCTACAGAATTGAAATACCTATCCTAGAAGAATGCCTTTCTACTAGCTATCACCTCAGCCAGAAGGGTATCAGAGCTTGAAGCTCTCATGGCTGTTGAGCCCTTCATTATTTTCCATGCAGACAGAGTCTCCCTGAGGACTAACCCCTACTTTATGCCCAAGGTGGTATCTGATGTGACCCTTAACAAGGCCATATACATACCCACCTTCTTTCTCAACCCTCAAAACAAGGAGGAACTAATTCTACACTTGCTAAATGTGCACAGATAACTCAGATACTATCTGGACCGTGCTAATCCTTTCAGAAAAATTGACCAACTACTTATCAGCTTTGCCCCTGTGGCAGAGGGGAAGCCCATTTCCAAACAAACAATTTCCAAATGGATATCACACTGTATCCATTTTTGCTACAGACTACATGGGAACCCCCCAAGTCTAGCTGTACCCATTCCACTAGAGCAGCCACCACTTCCACAGACTTTCTCAGAGCAGTCCCCACCAGGGACATCTTGGAAGCTGCCACCTGGACCTCTGTCCATACCTTTACAAAGCATTACCACCTACCTATTTCTAAGTCTAGGGCAGGGTTTGCCTCTGCAGTTCTGCAGGGCCTGCTGTCCCATGCCTAGGACTCCAACTTTTCCTTCTACCCCTCAACTCAGCTTTGGGAATCCTCCCACAGGAGATGACTGCAACAGTGAAACATGAAGAACATAGTACAGTTGTGTACACTTACCATAAATGTAGATGTTTGCATGTATTCACTGTTACAGTCCTGGTTTCCCTCCCTCCATCCCCCATATAACATCTTCCCCTAGGGGGACATAAGCTTTCCACAGTGTTTTTTGCCACTAGGACCACCTTTCCTTATTTCCTTGTGTTTCTGATGGGTTAGGGCAAGAAAAACTGATGTAAATATGTCGGCTGCCTTGCTTTATAACACTAACAAACTGATGTAAAACTACAGGCGACTACAGCTGACGCAAAAAAAAAATGACTCTGGTATTCAGGCTGGCTGAGGGCAACCACAGCAGGGATAACCCACAGGTGATGACTGCAACAGTGAATACACTCGAACATCTACATTTATGGTAAGTGTACACAACTGTACTGTCTAGGGCTACCCATTCCAGGGACTTAAATATGGCCTGAGACTTTAATAGGACATGCTGGAGGGACAGATTTATCTCCAGTGATTGCCACGTATTTGGAACAGGTTACCAATTCATGTGAAATATGGAACATCTATGATACTATTCAAGAGAACCCAGATGAGTGGATGGTGCACCATGAATTCTTACTTGGGATAGCACCCACAACCCACCTGGACATAGGCAGTCATCACTAAATGCAATCTAGGGTATTGACTAGTACTTCCATTGTATTACACTGGGTTGAAATGCCTAGGCTTAAAATGACCTCCAGCTCAATAGCCTAGTAATCTCCTATGATCCTGTACTGAAGAAACATCACCACAGGAAGTCAGTCTGCAAGATACATCACCAAAGAGGACCACACAGGCACATTACCAAAGAGGGATGCAGGAAGTGTGCACAAACAGAAGATGTTATTGTACAGGTAGGATATCATTATAGAGATGACTAGCATGGGAAGATATCCATAAAATAGCCAGTACCACAAGACGTCTAGGCCCATGTAGTGTATGGGAATGTAGTGGCACAATTATTACCTAAGAGAAGGGGCCATACACTAATATTAATGCATCACACATAGCATTGTGTGATGTGTAACAGTGTGATACAACACAGTAAACAGCATACAGCAGCATGAGTAATTACAAGCATCCCAAGAACTGGCCAAAAAGAAGAAAGAAAAAAAAAATATCTCAAATAAGCCTCACATCCCATACCTGATATAGAATGTCACACATAAGGCAACGCTTCCATGCACAGGTTAGTGCTGTAACACGACCCAGTTAAAGGTAAGAATATGTTCAGTTATGCATATCATCAATTACAGTGACTACTCAGCAGCAATGTTTGGGATACATCAACATAGGTATGTATATGTATGTGAAATTAGGGAGATATAGGAAGACACACATGGGAACAACATGAGAGCATGGAGATACAAAATGGAAGCTGGTCCACAGAAGTGCAGTGAGTACTGAGGGTGAGGCATGTGCAGTACCATATAAAAATGTCATAAGCAGCACACAGAGACATACCTGTGCATGCAAAAATGGCAGACAACAAGGAAAGTACAGCTGTGTAAGTTGAATTTACAGTAGATGTTCAAATGATTACTCCTGCATTAGCCTTAGCTTTATGGGTTATATTCTGCCAAGAATATAAAAGCCGACCAGCTTCCAAAACTTCAGGGTACCTTATACCCACCCAAACTGACTAAAAGACAAGTTTGGGTGCAAAGCCTTTCAGAGTTTTCCTGCCAGCAGACAGATGGAGTCTGAACCTTGAAAGGACAACCCTAAGAACCACAACAAAATAAATGTCCACACCCTGGCATAAAAAACACAACAAAAAGTGAGGGGGTAGAGAGTGGGAGGGAGGCTACCACAGCAATGATCACTTGAACATCTACTGTTATGGTATGTTCAACATACACAGATGTACCTTGTTCATCATATTGATCACAGCTGTAGTAGTCTTAGCTGTATGGCTAGATTGCCTTAGCTACCTGCATTTTTTTAGAAACATCTTTATTTCACTGTAGTGCTTGTTTGACTTGTTGTTCTTACCTGACAATTGTTGATCTCTGTCTGCATTTGATTTTGAATTAAAGTTATTAATTTAAGCTTTGGTTACTACTATTTTTTATCTTTTTCTTATATTGCATTTTGATCCAGATCATCATAAGTTTTCATCAAGAAGGGAGTCAGTTGGCCAATGTGGTGAACTTTGCGCTTTTCTCCACTGTGGTTTGATCTTGGAGTGGGTATATTTAGTTGGGGAGTGTATGTGGGAGGTCAAAGCTCCCCATGTGGGTGGGGTTTTATTTGCTTTGTTTTTTTTTTTTTTTTTTTAAGTTTAGTTTAGCTGATCTGGAAGTCCGTAAATGTAAACTTTCATCATTTTCATCCTGCTGTTTTGGAACTCAACTTTATGGTAATTCATTAGTTTCACATAGATCCATATATCCATATATATATATATATATATATATATATATATATATATATATATATATATATATATATATCTTTATATATACATTTATTTGAAGAGTACTATTCACGGTATGCGGATAAAAATATATACATTTATTTGAAGAGTACTATTCACAGTATGAGGGTGAAAGAGACACTCACAGTTGGACTCAAACATCCCACATATGTAGTTACACAATGTATGATATATGGTATCAAAGTCACACAACATGGGAGAATTCACACTGCAACTGTGAAATTCTGCAGTGACGGTAACATTATGTAATCATTGTCTAGCCGAAAAGTGATTTTCTGTGGGGATGCTAGGACTTGGTAGTGTGACAGCGAGCCACAGTAAATCCATCTCATGAGTAGAAGTGTACATAAAGGTGGTTGTGAGGTAGCCAATGGTATATGGCAGTAATCAAAGTAACACTATTTAAGCAGTGATGGAATAGATCGACTTACTATCCACTTACACAAACTACACAGCACATTATCAGCAGCCAACACCACAGAGTACTATGGACAAGTGAGGCATACAGCATTAATGAAGGGACGACATCAGCAGTGTATTGCAAAGGAAATGTTTCTGGTAAAATGACTTTTATAGATATCTGGGGTTGTAAAGGTTGACACTGCAAATGTGTGTAGACCAATCCTTAATTAATTTTCTGTCACTCACATGCTTGTAGAAGTTAATCACTGCTGTATTCAAACTTCCTATGCATACCTCAAAACTGTACAGATTTTCGCAGAATGTCCAGATTTTTGTCTCATATTTTTGGTCCATTTTTCATAAAATTGTGGTTTTCTGTCAAATTATTGGCAAATCATTAAAGACTGAAGTCAGAAAATAATGACAGACATTTGTGTTTTAGAATTCATACCCTTCAGAAAATTCATACTAATGCAAAATTTGCTATTCTATCAATATATAAGTTTGTATGAGCAATATTTAAAAATTGTTCCTATTTTTGGGCCTTTGTCCCAGTTTTATTTATAGCTTTATCCAGATTTCTTGCTCTAAGGGGTTGAGAGTTAGTATGTTCCTACATCTCTATTTACACATTCTTGAGAACAGTGTAAGAAATGCAAGCACCACAGGAGAAGTCTGAACCGAAAATGAGATGGTTCACTTTAGAAAGAGTGATGTCTTCAGTGTGTCGCACCAAATAATATAGTTTTGCAATCGAGTTCTCTTATAGCTGCGAAACAAACCACTTGTCATTTGAATCAAACCATTCCCTCCTTATCCCTAAATAAATGTTTACATCACTTTCCCTCTAAAAAACTTGAAATAGATATTTTTTCTAGTCTTTGAGACTTCTACTGGAAGCATTAATTTAAACAGTTGTGGACATAGTGTAGTCTAAATAATCCAAGGAAAGAAAACTGTACTCAGTAGAGTACAAACAGTAAGCCTAACTGCACCCTTGTGTTGCAAAGAAGTTGTGGTTATAAAAGATGGGATTAGGGGATGGCAGGGTCATCTAGCAGCTTAAAATGTTTATTTAGACTATACACTGATTGAGCATATACTCACCTAAGAGTAAACGCCCCCAATTCAAGCACACATGCACATAACTTTCACATATTGAACACTGACCATCTTATGTAGCTAGTTTAATGTACAAACCACAGGAGAAGTCTAACTCTTAAGGGTAGTGAGTGCACTTTTGTCAGGATAACTTCATCAGTGTGTTTCATAGAAGATCTTCCAATATAAAATGAGGGATAAGAGAGCTGTGTTAAGAGTTAAATGTATTCTTCTCAGCGGAAGTGGATGTAGCACCTAGTGTTACACACACTCTCACATATATAAGTTTTCCATGTTTGGTAACAAACCTCCTCCCTATCTATTTACACAATCTAGATAGCAAAGCAATAGTTGCAGGTGCATCTGGAGATGACTGGCTTTAACAATCTGAAATAGAACACTGAACTTTTTTAAAAATATAGTGTTTGGAACAAATGGTACTATACATCACAGGTTGTGCAGCAAATGCATATGTGTGTGCAGAACAATGTAACATCACTATGACTGTCACATGTAATGACATACTTCTCTGCTAAAATTAGGTACTGTCCTTTATGTACATTGTGTTACTGTGAAGGGCATTGACATGTTTTACATTATGGGATGCCATGGACGTTTTCTGTTGCAGACCAGTGGATTATCCACCAAGCTTTCCTGTGACTTCATGTCAGAATGATTCCACACTTGCATCATCTAATACTTGCACTATATGCATTGCCAAAACACACATGCAAGCTGTACATAGGACAGTGCACTGTAGAATAACAGTGAGGGATTATGTGAGAATAGGTTAACCATATTTGTAACACAGCTGTTCATGTAATCACTGTAAAGCAGACATACCTTAAATGATGGAATTAATTGAGTCAGTGTCATTCTGAAATCAAGATCATTTGTCGACAAATGTAATACAGACATATAAATGTTGTGCAACCTAAAATGTCAATTATTTGACTTTCTTTTTATCACTCTGAGCACAGTGCCACCAAGCTGAATTGTGCTGCTGATAGCAAATTGTTAGTGCATGCTAAATAATATCAAGTCTTGAACTTAGAATGGGAATTAGCACTGCTCTATGTTAGATGTGTACAAGACTAGCTTGGCAATAGGGAGCAGGAACAGTAATATAGCAGCAGGATAATCATGTGTTAAGTAAAGGTGTAGACAAGATTTGCAGCAATAGGAGTCAGTCAAAACATCCTGAAACATTTTTTCATACATCTGAATTCAAGTCCTTAGAACATTACAAGAAAAACATACCTGAATATTATCTAAACACATCATAAAGAAGTCATACTTCTGATAGTTAAGATTTGACACCACATTTCAGCAAATGTATGTATTCATCTTTCTTATGTTATTGACTATTGTAATCTAAACATCCAACTCTTCAGCTTGTTGAAAATTACATTAAACTGAATAAACATATTTTAACACAGTTATGCAAATTGCGACAGAGTAATGCAGATGTCGGCAGTAAAATCACAAGGTTTTGGCATAAGCTGTGTACTTCCATTTAGCCTTGCTTGTATTTGTCATCCAGCTCCAGACATTGCGAAATGCAGAGATGGAAAATTAAGGCTAGAGAAGAAGATACATTGACAGAGTGAGATAGATGCAGGAACAAAGTAGTTTATGACAGAAGGATAATGTTGGTTCATAATGATATGTAGCCAATAGGTGGACATAAAATAATATACCAAAACAGTCAGTAATGTTTAGTTAATGGCTGGATTAGAACCCATAAATTTAGTCAAAAATTTCAATACATATGAGAATTGACTCATCATGGCACATATGAACTACTTCTTCACAACATTAAAAAAGCACAAATTTAACACAGTGACAACTTACTGAAGCAGAAGGGGTGAGCAGAGAGTGGTAGAGACAGATGCAGAGAGGAATAGCAACAATATACTTTGTGGGACATGTAGGGACATCTGTATAGTGTTAGTCTTACTTATTAAATTGCCATTAGTCTTTCATGTTCTGTACAATACAATGCTTACTCTAGGTACAAATAAGGGGTAGGAAAGTGCACAAACCATGAATACTATTCAAATGCTGCACTATTCAAATGGTATGTTAAGAAAATGTTTTATATAGAGAGAAATACAGACATTTGCAGTTAAATATATGGTAGGAATATGAAATGTCATTGTTGTGTCTTTTCGGCTTTTCCTGGTTAGGGGTCACCACAGCGGAACTCCGGTCCGCTAATGATTGGTAGTTGAGTTTTACGTGCCGGGTTACCAACCCTGATGCACAACCTTCAACGAAGGTATGCCCATTCACGAATGTCTCCATGGAGAAGACGCTCTAGCTGAGAATCGAACCAGACAGCGTCTTAATATGAAATGTCATTAATTAATAAATTGACCTAAAGCGTAAACATGACACAATGCAAACGCATCAGACTATAGAGTAATAATCTCAACACAACACATAGGAGCTCCTACTTTATTACATCCACTAGCCTAAGAACTGCTACATTAACTGCTGCACAGTACTGCCTTTAGTTGGCCTTTAGTCTGTATTCTCACAGCACAATGGATTCAAGCACATTTGCATGAAAGTAACCAGATCATTGCACATTACATTGAAATCTTCAGCTTTTGCAATAAGAAGTTAAACAGCATTCAATGTCAGTCAGCCTTGCTGTGCTATGTCAAGCTCTGCAGAAATACACAGGACAATCAGTGAAGGCTTTTCCATAGGCCATTTCTGGCTTTGTGTGTGAATCTATTTTTTGACCAGATTAAACATGTGAAAAGGAGGTGGATTGGACAGTTATGAAAATAAGATTGGCAAGCAGAGGGTAAGACATGGGGGAAAGAATGCAGGAATTTGTAGGAGGTTATGGGACAGCACCATAGCTATAGACTTCTTCACAACATAAATGTACAATTGTACACACAATTTCATGAACTTGGTGAGTCACCACAGCAATGATGGGTGACAGAAACAGAATAATGTTGTATGGCCAATTGAATCAAATCAACTGTGTCAAGATAACACATAGGCAAAATGGAGAGATATGTATGGGCATACTTTTATTTTTGTGTGGCATATACCCATTTTTTATTATTTTTTGAGAGAGAGGAATGTTGGGAAAGATACTTAGGAATGAGAGGGTCAGGTAGGTTAGTAAGCAAGCACAGACATACAAGACATACAAGATAGACAATGGTGGTGATGGAAGCAAAACGTTGGGGCAACATGACTGGGGATACATCAGGAACATCAGAGGAGCACCCACGTCCACCTTGAGAACAGTGAGAATCTTGTCCTCACCTTCATAACTGTAATCGCTGTCTCTTGCAGCAGCTCTGTGAGTCAGTGCCAGACATGGCATCATCTTTGGAATCTGATACAGGACCTTTTCAACCCTGCTATGTGTGCACCAGGGCCCCTCTCCATTATATCCTCCACCAGCCCTGCCAGATGTGCTGGGTGAATGTGCTGACATCTGTGGAGGTATGGTGGGCCGAGCTGCAGTGGTTGGTGCACCTTTCTGTGCTGTTGATCATTTATTTTTCAGCAGCAAGGTCTGCAGATAGCAGATTGTTAATAAATTATAACCCCACCCCAAATTAAAAAGGTAAATAGAGAGTGAGGGAGACAAAAGAGATAATTAGATACACAGCATGTCAAAGTACTGCATTTTTTCAATAAACATTATTTGGATACTGAACCCTCATGCAGTTAAGCTGCTGTTCAAATTGTCTAATGAAAGAAGCAAGAGTTCTTGGGGAAGGCATGCATGCTTGAGATGAGGATTGAGGTATGGCTGCTTAAGATGATAGGGATTGAGACAAAGAAAATCAATTTCTGGTTTGAATTTGGACCTGGGGCATGACTCTCTCAGGTGAGTTAAACTCCTCTGGTGTACCTTATGGTTTTCAGTTGTCTCCTCTGCAGCTGCATGGTACTAAAATAAAGGAAATAGATATGAATGCACAATGAGTACCTACATTGGCTGGCTAGATCATTAATGCTATATCATAGACAGGCTATGTGTCAGTATATTTATACAACTGGGGATGTTCCCAATTCAAAATTCAGCCTCCCATTGGCTTAGGAAGTCATGCTTGCACTTCTTGAGGTCACTGTAGAGATGAAAACATAGTTCTCCAGTGTGTGGAATGCTTGCTGCATTGGAGACAGCCTTAGCTAAACTATTTTTTACCTCAGCCATATGCTGACATCTGGTATAATCCTGCTGCATCAGCCTACTGCTGTATCACTTCATGAGGAGGACACAGATATCCTGGACTCCTCAACACCTCAGCTTTGGGCTCTGAATTTTGCACCATTCTCTCCCATGCTAGACATACTGTATCTACAAAAGTCAAGCTAACAAAATATGTCAGAAATGGCATCCGATTCACATCCTCCAACTAATTGGTTGTTCACAAATACACACAGCCTTGCCAACTGTGTTTGCACAATTGAAACCAGATAGACTCCTTAGCAGACACAATGGCACCATCTACATCACAAAGCTATAAAGGTTTGAAGCATGGCATTGAGCTTTGCCATGTGTGATGCACACCTTGACATAGGTTCCAATGTTCAACAATGGAATGCTTAATGCCATGGCTTTTAAGACTTGCAGTTTGGAATGAGAAGAATACTTATTTATGATGTGATGTTGAGACTTACACAATGTTAAAATATTGTTGTACCAGCTGGGAATCAAACCCATGGGATAAAACATGCAAAAATTGAAACTTAGCTTATTAATTGACATTGCCACAAGAAAAGTGCCTTTCAAGCATGGAAATTTTAATTATACTAATTTGGGAATGAATGGGGATGCACATCAGAAAGGCGTGTGTGTGTGTGTGTGTGTGTGTGTGTGTGTGTGTGTGTGTGTGTGTGTGTGTGTGTGTGTGTGTGTGTGTGTGTTTGGCTGTGATTTTAATTAGTCCTGGGAATACAATACAAAGTAAGAGTCATTCTTTCTGTTTGTAAATATATTTCAGATGGACACAGTTGAATGAGCTGAGTAATACAGGTTGGAGTATGTTGTATGTTGCATACATAGTTCACCAGACATAACTGGCCTAAAAAACATAGCTTGGATATGTGATGAGTCATGATAATTAGGGCAAAATTATTGTGTCTATCATGCATATACAAGTGAATTTATATTAAATATTATCATTGTCAGGTTTAAGAAATTGGATACACATTAGTTTGAGGTTATATGTGAAACATTAATGATATATGCTAAATAGAGAGGTTTACTTATGCAAGCATTAACAATACATTGCTGTCAGAAATATATAATTTTTCTTTAGTTACAGTCCTAATCAAAATGTTGTGCTGAATGGGATTCTTACACCATTTGTAAAACAGCTGCATTCTTTAGCAAAACTCACTGTACTTACACCTTGTGTGACAGAGCTAGGAATATGGCACGTGGAACTTCTCTACTCAGTACTATCCAAAGTGCCAAGGAAAGCGTACCATTGGCAGGTGTAATTGCACTACATAAGGCAGCCTGAAAAAAAAAAATTGTACTTTTTTCTTAGGCAGTTATCCATGTTTGCACACTGCCAAATGGAGAGCAAATGTAAATTAAAATGACTAAACATTTAAAAAATTACATATTGTGAGTTCAAAATGGCTGCCGTTCTGTGAGCACTGCTATCACCTAGGTCTCGATATACCCTGGATTAAAACAAACCCAGAAGGCAACGCAGAATTAATAATACAGAAATAACTGTAGATATTTACTGCTAATATCATCTAGCAAACAAAAGAGGAAGAAAAAGTGAGAGATTCAGCTCAGAAACAGCAGGATTAACTAAGATTTCTGAATAACAGCTTAAGCAATGTGCTACTAAGGCCCTGCATCTGACTGCAAGATTGGTAAAACACTATACAGCAAGATGTCAAAAGAGGAAAATAATATGGAAACAACAACAACTAAGACCAAATTCTCAGTACTAGCCTCACCTGAGAAAGACACAACTTCAAAAAGACAAAAGACAACTAAACAAACTGACAACTCTAAAAATACAAATAAATCCAAGACAGACCAGCCAGCTAATCTGGAAGACATAAAATCTGCCTTATTACCTATCCAGCAAGCATTAAAGGACTTATCATTACAATTTCAAACCTTTGGTGACTCATTCAGCCAAATAATATCCAGAATGGAAAAATCTGAGTCCAAAATAATAGAAAATGAAATAAAAATAGACTCTATTTCTCAAAAAACTGATACCCATGACAAAGAAATACAAAACTTACAAGCAAAATTAACAGACCTGGAAGCAAGATCTCGAAAGGAACAATATCATCATCAGAGGAATACCTGAAACTGTACTTCATAACAATCTAATACCAACAATCAAGCAAATAATAAATTCCCTGCTAGATGAACCTGAAGAAATGCAGCAAATAACAATAGAGAGAGCCCACAGAGCCCTGAGGGAAATGCAAACATCACTGAAACCAAGACCTGTCTATATTAAAATATTAAACTACCAAGATGTAAATAAAATCATACTGGCAGCAAAGAAAAAAGGCACACTCACCTGGAATAATAATAAAATCTCCTTTGCTCAAGACCTCCCAATACAAATAAGACAAGCAAGACAACTACTATCTCCATACTGCAGGTTCCTAATAGAAAAAAAAATCAAATTCCAGATGAAATATCCAAATCAGTTAATCTTTTACATCAAAGAGGTTAAATACATGGTTGCTAACCCCAAAGAGGCAAAAGAGACATTCCTGGCTGTTTTCAAGCAAATTCCACCTTCAGAAGTGAAATAAATCCACAAAAAGATAAAGGTCCCTTGGATGAAAAAACGACCCCATTCATGAGCACTCTAGCTGGGATCCAACTCTGAAATCTTCCCCTTGCTGTCTAGGCCCTTGGGTCATTGATGTGAGCCATGAGGAACACAGGAAAGGGAAGTACAGCCTGAGTGGGAACCAAAAATGAACTGCTGTTTCCGATGCACGAATATAGGAAGGAAGTTCCCATCTCGGATATTGGCTTGCAAATTCAGTCCCCCTAGGCTTTTGATGGCTTCATTAAGAACAGTCAGACAAAATGGATTTCAGCAAGCTCCAAAGGATTTTACTGCCTGAAAAATGAAAATTGATCTGCACCAGCTAAAAGAAGAAAGCTGCACCACAGATGTCAACCAACCTGCAAGCAAAACCTTGAAGAAATAAGGTACTGTTGAACTGAACCATTCACTAAAACAGTACACCCAGTACTGTGTAGGTGAATGAAACTCCAGCCTTAAATAATAGGTAAGAAATAAACTGTCAGAATTATGCTAGCTCATAGATTATTATTGGGAAAAAAAGGGAAAAAATTGCTAAATGTTTTATGTAAATACTAGAAATGTGTTAAAAGATCCTGGAGAGAAGTAATCTCAGGAAATTAGTAAAATAACCTAACAATCCTGGGATAATGTAAATATAGCCTTAATATGTCAGCTATAGCAGAAGGACTGTTTGGCTAAGCTGTTTTTATTTTGTCTCTCTATACTTCCTACTTCTGTTAAATAGGTGCCAAGTATATATTTATAACCCACACAGATTGATGTGGAAAAACATCACTATAGGCACCAAAGAAAGCTGAAACCTGAATAAGTAAAGGGGAGGAAAAAGAAGTCAAATGAGAGAAAAATGTAAAAATGACAAGATTGGTTATTTAACAATATTACTATGGTACACATATTGCTATAATTTACTGAGGAATGTATATTAATATGCTGTTTTAAAAATACTATTAGAAAGAATTAGTCACAAGACAAAAACAATACATGCTGTACCTTAAATGCAATACCATCACTGTATAAATAATATGTTGGAAGAGGCTAGGGATATTAAGTAGCAGTGTTTGTTGAGGGAACTAGTTTGTTCAGCTTTGTCCACATTGTTTATAGTAACACAGGGGGGATACTATGGAGTAAATCTATATCTAAAAAGAAAACACATTCCAAGATTAGGCGTAAAGGTAAACCATATAATGAACCTTCATCCTCCCCAGATTATTCCTGGTCCAGGGATATAGTGGTTAGGCACAGTGTAGGGACGGGGATAAATAGATGCTTTCCTAAACCATCACACAGTAACACATACAAAACTAACAAAACAAAACTAATATACATGGCATATCTAAGGAATACACCTAATAAATAAATGTGGGAAATATAATCATGGAATGTTAAAGGGCTCCAAAACAAGAAGAAAAGAAAACTATTCTTACACCTTACATTAAACACCACAGCCAACCTCCTACTAATACAAGAAGCACTTGACTGCAGATCAATGGGCAGAAATTAGCAGAAAGAAATGGATAAGTCAAATCATAGCTTCAGAGGGGAAAACAAACAGTGCTGGGGCTGCCATAATAATTAAAAACCAATTTAAGGAAAAAAATACTTAAAACCAAAGCTGACAAGGAGGGAAGATGGTGCTATGTAACATTTAATAGTCCTACAATACCAAAACTTATAATGGTACTTAATGTTTACGCACCCTGTAATAACCAAAAACACTTTTTTATGTCATTATACCCAACCTTAAACCAATTTAAAGATCACTACCTAGTGATTGGAGGTGACTGGAATACATATCAAAACTCAGAAAAGGATAAATCTAATCTGACCAAATCACATAATAAACAAGCCACATTAGCCCTTAATGAACTCAAACAAGATTTCAAACTATATGACCCTTTTAAACATGGGAACAGTGCAGATAAAACAGGAAATTCACATTCTATTCAATGCCACAAAATGTGGTCAAGGATAGACTTCTTCTTAATCTCTGACATATTCATTAACATGGACCCAACAATAACTATACATACCAGGTTCTTTTCAGATCACTCCAAAATCACACTGAACATTAACTGGGACAAAAATATATATTTAGAGAATAGGGGTCATAACTGGTCATTAAACCCTAATTTACTTTCCAAAATGGATGTAATAAAAGAAACAGAAGCAATACTAAAAATAGCTCTTACAAATATCACTAACTCCCAAGTACCAACTGACATAGAATGGGCTGCAACCAAAGCACAAATCAGAGGATTGTTTATCAAAAAAGCAGCATACTATAAAAAATTACAACTGAAAGAGGAGCATATACTGAAAGAAAAAAATAATCCTTGTTTTCCCGCCTTTTTCGACTAGTTTAGACCAGTATACAGGCATTGCTGTATTCTGGGCTGTGGTGTAGTTCCTGTGTTGTCCATTACCTTACTTGGATAGAAGGAAGTTTCTTTGCTCACCAGTGGGAGTGGGGAGCCTTGAGCAGCCTACCTGTCCTTGGGGGAAGTGACCTCAGCACAAGAAGCTGTTAGTGATTGGTTGTTTGGGACCATTCCTAGCTCTTTTGTAGTTCACTGCTTAAAATCCACGTTTGCACGGCTTTGTGCGGTCGTGCGCATAGCGCAGCACCAGTTAAACAAGGTTAAACTTTTTCTGGCTCCACCAAGTCTGCTCTTCAATTTTTCCCTTAGAACTGTTCTACTTGCAATCTAAACAGCCTATACTCTATCTGAAAAGCTCAGCACTTGCTCCTAAAGCATTTTGTATACAGGTAAAGCACTCTTAAACAAACGAAAGTACTTCATTCACCTAAATTCTGTTGAGTACCCATTTCCCTATAGGTCCTTTCTGACTCAGTTACACAGCAATCTTTTTCACTATTTCTAGCATGTCGAAGGGTCAGTTGCTGGCGTCCTCTCCTGTTCAGCTGGTGAACCTGGGAATCTTGAGGCAATGTTACAATTGCCTCATGTACACAGACAACCCTCTCCTCCTCCCAACAAATACAAATATATGCGAGAGATGCAACTATATAGCCAAACTGGAGGCTGAGCTCTCTCAATTCAGTACTGGCAAGACCAGTCAGGAGGAGAAGGTAACCACGCACACCACAAACCCAGTCTCACATAGAACTATCACAACTGCAAACCAAACACATAAACACACAAAAACATACTCGGAGGCGCTGATTAAAAATCTACCAAAACAACAGAGGCCTCCAAAGCAGACACCCAAGCAACCACCACCTAAAGACATAGCACATGCAACACATAGTTCACAAAGTCAGTGTGCTAAACAGTCACAGCCCTTAAGGCCAAACAACATGCCAGACACACTTGTAATAGGTGACTCCATAGTCAGGCACACTGGCGTCCGCTCACCAGACTGAACAAGGAGAGGGTCACAGTAAGCTGCCTGTCGGGAGCTAGAATCCACCACATAACACAAGCACTCAGGTCACTCCACAGCAAGTACAAATATGACTCAGTCATTGTACATGCCGGTGTGAACGACCTGAGGCGTTCCTCCCTGGACTACATGAAAAGAGACATAGAGGACCTCTCTGATTATGTACCGCAGGCGGCCATGACCCTGACCCTGAGCAGCATCTTACCCTCACCAAGAATGATGCCACAGTACAAAGACAAAATGATCAGTTTTAACAATTGGCTTAATTACTGGTGTCATTCTAAGGGGATCCAATGTCTGTCTGCTTGGGATGACATGCTTGACAAGCCATGCTGTTTCGCAAGGGATGGCTTGTACCTGTCACCCCTGGGCTTCCGGATATTGGCCAAGGCTCTTGCCACCCCATAGTGCCTTTTTTAGGCAAGGCTCAAATGACAAACCTACCTCCCTAGAAAACACAAGTGGAAAAAAAACTAAGGGTAATGCTGCTCAATGCCAGAAGTCTAAACCTCAAGATGCACGCCCTCGAAGCCCTCCTCAGTATGGAGAACATCGATGTCTGTGCAGTGACTGAAACCTGGTTCAAGGCTCCTGAGAGCACCCCAGCACTATCAGGTTTTACCTCATATTATGCTTTCCGGCCCCAAAACTTGGACCGAACCACAAAAGGAGGGGGAATATCCATTTTCATCAAAGATACCCACACCTCCAGGTTAGTGGCAACGAACGAAGCATCGGAGACTATCCAGGTGCAACTAACCATAGGCAAAACTGCCTTACAGTTTGTAGCATGCTACAGACCACCCTCTCAAACTCAGGAACCCCACACAGCCTTCCTGAAGACACTGGAGAGTATGAATGTCTCTCCAAATAACATAATTTTGGGAGACTTCAACTACCCAAACATAGACTGGGAACATTACTCAAGCCCCAACACCCTAGCCCAAAGGTTCCTAGAATTCATAAACTCAAATGCAATGGAACAACTAGTCACCATTCCCACAAGAGGAGACAATATACTAGACCTGATCATCACAAACATGGGGACAAAATGCTCCACACTGGAAGTACATCCCTCTTTGGTAAGATCAGACCATAAATTAATCTCACTGGAAATCCACATCCGCCCCACCCCTGCACAAAAGACCACAGTGAAGAACTTCTCAAAAGCAAACTTCACACTTCTTAAGACTGAAGTGGTATCTTTCAAGGCCCCTGGGCCAGTGGAAACCACAACCCACACTGCTGAATCCTTTGCAAATGCCTTCTATGGGCACCTTCAAGAATGCATGGATCATGCAATCCCAAATAAAACCAAGACCCATTCCCCCAAAGGCAGGTGCCCGGTCTGGTGGACCCCAGCCATAAACAAACTTTACAACAGGAGGAGGAAGCTACTACATGACAGAGCAAAATCCCTAAAAGGGAAGTACTAGCAAAAAACTACGATCACTCATAAAATCATCCAAGGCCAACTTTGAGAGAAAAATCGCAAAAGACACAAAAGACAATCACAAGGCCTTCTTTAGCTATGTTAGAAACCTGTGTGGAAACTCCCAGATATGCTCAGAGTTAGTCCAAAATGACACAAAATACACTGAACCCACTGACATTGCCAACATACTGGCAGACAGGTTCAGTGCAAATTTCTCCTCCCCCCGCCCCAAAATGAGAAATAACTATCCCAGCAGAGTGTAGCCTCCCTAACATCTCAGATGCCCAGGTGAGAGCCGCCCTCTCTAAAGCTAAAAACACAGCATCAATGGGACTGGATGGTGTCCCGGGCTGTGTGCTACATGAACTCCAAGAGGAACTAAACCCACACATAAGGCTGCTGTTTAATCTTAGCCTTACTACAGGATACGTACCCAAAGAGTGGCGTATGGCAACAGTGGTCCCACTTCACAAAGGCGGTGCTTCTATGGATCCTGGAAATTACCACCCCATAAGCTTGACGAGCCTGGTCTGCAAAGTTATGGAGAGGATCATTATGGAACTCATAAACAAAGACATTGGGGACCTACAGACATTGGATCCTACTCAATTTGGCTTTGTCAAGGGCATATCCTGCCTTTTGAACTTGGTCGACTTTTTTGAAACAGTCACTAAGGCCATTGATGAGGGTAAGGCAGTTCACACAGCCTACCTTGACCTTGCAAAAGCCTTTGACACAATACCCCACTCGGGCATCATAGACAAACTCACCAGCTTAAATGTAAACCCATATGTCACAAGATGGGTTGCAAACTGGCTCAAGGACAGAACCCACAGGGTCAGAGTTGCTGGAGCTATGTCAGACTCTAAGCCAGTCACAAGCAGTGTCCCACATGGCTCAGTCCTGGGACCCCTCTTGTTCGGCATTTATTTTTCCGAGGTACAGGCAAACATAGGAGGATTGTGGCTGACAAAGTTCGCAGATGACTGCAAACTGGGCGCCATAATTGATACTCCAGCGGACACAAACATCCTTCAGAGAGGCCTCATAGAAATGGATAATTGGTGCCAGAGCCATGGCCTTAAGCTGAATGCCAAAAAATGTATAGTCATACCCTTTGGGAAAAACAAGGTACCGACAAATTACCACATAGGCGGTAATCCATTAAGTACGGAAGAGGTAATCAGGGACCTAGGGACCCAGGTTGACAGTAACCTCTCATTTGACACTCACATTGCCAAAGTGGTTAGGAAGACCTTCTATATTGCCCACCTTATCATGAAGGGTTTCACATCTAGATCAAGAGAGGTCATTGTGCCCTGTACTCTTCTCTTATCAGGCCAATGATTGAGTACAATGCCCCATTTGGGATGTATCTCACCCGACACCTGCAGCAGTTGGAAAGACCCCAAAAGTTCCTCACCAAGAGGATAAAGGGTCTTAAACATATGTCATATGCTGCCCAACTGTAAAAACTCCAGCTCTATTCAGTCACATACCGCCTACTCAGAGGTGATCTGTGCCTGACGTACAAGGCCATGTCCAGTCCTGAATTAATGGACATGCTCCACCTCAGAAAATCCAAATCCATCAGAGCCACGAGAACAAGTGACTTAAACCTCAACACAGAAATAAATAGAATGTGCTGGAGGGACAGATTCATAACCCAGAGGCTCCCTACACTCTGGAACAGAATCCCAGTCCATGTTAGGCAGAGCCCCTCACTGACTCTATTCAAGAGAAATCTCGATGAGTGGATGGGAGATTGAAGGTTTACCCCGGGGGTCATCTCTGTGTCACTACTAGACAGAGGCATAGTAAACTAAACCCTAAAAGGGTGTAGTATTCTCATCCTAAGGGGTGGTGTAAGCCACATACACTCTGGCTAGGCTTATAAATGCCCTAGGGCAGATAGCCTAGTACGAACCTATGAACCTATGAACCTAGAGCATCTTGAAAAAGAACTAATAAATAACCCTAAGAACCAAACAGAAGCAGAACTTTTAAAACTGCAAAGGGATCTATATATGTTAGAAACCAGGAACCTATCTTTCTATGAAGCCAGAATGTTAGCCACTTACGCAGAAGAAGCTCAAATACCATCTAGAGCTCTGGCCAGAATTATCTGCCAACACAACAATGCCTCCAATATATCAGAAATAAACTACAGAGACAAAAACTACACAAAAAAATGAAGACATTATTAAAACATTTGAACAAATATACTCTCAAATATATGGAGCACAAATACTACAAACCTCAAAGGAAGACAGAGCTCTTTTTCTTCAAAAACTGAAATTCCCTAAACTCAATTTAGACCAACAAAAAAAACTAACTGAGCTGATATCCATCAGTGAAATTATTACAACAATCAAACACTTAAAAGTGCATAAGGCTCCGGGTCCGGATGGACTCACATCAGAATTTAACAAAGCATTTTACCCCTTGATAGCCAAACTACTATACTATACACTGAATTACATAATAAACTATAAAATAAATGATATCCACTTTAATGCCTCTAAAACTATATTTATATTAAAAGAACACACAGACCTCAAAAACTCCGACAGCTACAGACCCATCTCCCTCTTAAATATAGATACTAAAATATTTACCTCTATACTTGCAAACAGAATGAAAAATCTGATAGAAAAAATCCTCTCCCCAGAACAATCCGGTTTTACACCACATAGACAGACTACTGACAATACATTAACATTAGATGCACTAATATCCTATGCTAACCGATACAATATCAACATCTACACAATGGTAGTGGATGCCCACAAGGCATTTGATAGGGTTAATCTAGAATTCTTACTCCAAACACTACCCTACTTTAATATACCCAATAACTTCATTCAGATCATCCAAACTCTCTATAGCAACCCATACACATCTCTGTATATAAATAAAACTTGGTCAAATAGGATCCTAATAAAAAATGGAACAAGACAAGGATGCCCACTATCACCCTTCCTGTTTAACCTATACCTAGAACCACTCTTTCTATACATTAAACAAAATAAATATCACAATCCTCCATCAATACACAACTTCAAAATATACCTCACTGCATTTGCAGATGATCTGAACATATACTGCACTACACCAAATTCAGATATAAACAAAATAATAGCTGCAATTGAACATTTCTCGACTATGTCTAACTACAAACTAAACCTTAATAAAACTAATATTTTCCCCCTATAACACCCAAACTCATCTCACTAATACCATTGTTAAACACAATAAAAATTAAAGAAGAAACTAAATACCTGGGAATCACCTTTTTCCAAAGTAACAAAGACTTCTACCAACACAATGTAAACCTTAAATGGCAAAATATAATGCAAGACTGCAAAAGATGGAACAACCTAAAACTACCATTCTTGGCCAAAGTATCAATAATCAAAATTAACATTTTACCTAGATTAATGTATATATTCATGACATCACAGACAACAATACATAATAAATTCTTCAAACAAATTCATACCTTCCTAGCAAAATTTATATGGGAACCCAAAAAAAACTGAATCTCCTATCCAAAATTAACACTCCCCAAAAGCAAAGGAGGACTAAATCTACCAGATTTTAAAATGTACTACTCGATCATTAACACTAACAGAATATTGAGAATAGCTGAACATAACCCGTCAATGGAAAATTGGTCTCCTCTCTGGGTGACAATATATTATAGATATATTAAAGCTCTAGGTTTCAATCCCAAAGCACTTCCATTCCTGAAGCTGAAAGAAATACAAACTTATAACATTATAGAGCCCTTAAAACATTCTATCAACCTAGTGCAAAAACTCTTTCAATTCTTGAACCTTAGACATGCCATGACAATACTGCAACCCCTTCATAAAAACCCAAATTTAAAAATAAACAATAAGATGCTGAACTTAGTCCCTTTTTCCAGACAAAAAGATAAAACAATCCAAGATATCTATCCCTACCTTAACTGTTCAATACAAGAAATGAGGACCAACTTAAACCTCCCTAAATCACACATAATAATCCTAAGACAAATCAAAGAACTGTGTTCCAGTTATCTCCAAAATATTACTATGACCAATAGTGACAAGAAACTTGTAGCAGGCTTTGGAAAACTATTATCACAACAAAGAAAACTATTACCAATTCATATAAAATGATAAATGAAATCAAATACCAGAAGGACCTCCTCTTCTCTAACTACTGGAGAAAAATTAAACCATCCATAGATGATCAGCAAATAAGCCAGGCAATCAATCTAACACTGAAGATTCTACCCCTCAAAAAGTTAGCATACACTCAGCTCATGATCAATAATAATGCTTATTTTACACCTGCAATCCTACACAAATTTAACACATCAAAATCACCTTTCTGCCCACACTGTAAGGACCAGATAACTGACTTAATCCATGTATTTTGGAGCTGTAAATGTGTCTATAAACTCTGGAACTCTCTCAAGGTACAATTACAAAAGACAGGTTATCAAACATCAACATTAACTTGGGAATTCACTCTGTTACACATTCTCCCACCCAACATCCCAAGAAAACAAACAAATACACTTTTAACAATCTTCCTACTAATGAAACTGTATATAGCTTTTAAATGGCTAGATATGATAAATATCTCTTGGGAGGGTTTTAATCAAGTAGCTATACAACACCTTTTAGCTCATAAAATAGTAATAGATAAAAGAAACAAAAACATGAAATCCAGAGAAATTTGGGAACAAACCTTTAACATCATATTAGCATAATTCATCACACAGCAACTTAGAAATACACTATAATGGAACCAAAGAACACATACAAGTTCAGATATTAAATAATAACTTGGATATTACGAATGTATATACTGTCTATATAACTGTGGAATTAACAATGAAAGCATCTATGTACATAGTGTAAATAGATATGTTGTATGACCTATATCCTCTGGTATTTGACATCAATGTATAACATATGTATATGTGTGCATGTGTATGCATGTATATATGTATGTATGTATGTATATATATATATATATATATATATATATATATATATATATATATGTATGTATATGTGTATATATATATATATATATATATATATATATATATATATATATATATATGCACACGGTCATGTTGTAAGATGGTTTTTATTTGTGACATTTATTAATGTAAAAATAAAAATAAAAATTATTGAAAAAAAAAAATTACATATTGTAAGAAATTGCAATGTGATCTCTAAACAGGAATTGAACAATGCTTCACATGCCTTCTCTCTCAGTTCACATCATCTACACCTTGTGCAACAGAACTGAACATATGTCAGGTGCGTTCTCTGCAGTAAGTACTATCCATGGTGTGGAGAGCCACGCACCGACACCAGGCATATTTGCTCTACATAAAGCAGCCTAAACTAAATTTTCATTTTTTTTCTTTAGGCAGTGAGCCATGTTTGTGTGCTGCTGATGGAGAACAAATGGAAAACGCATTAGAAAAATGACCATGACCAGAGCAAAAAATGCATTCAAGTGACAGAGTCTTCCTTCTCATTTGTCATGGCAACATCAAAAATGCACTTTGTGGAACACATTATCAGACTTCTAGTTAATGACAAATAATGTGAAAGTGGACAGACAAAAAGCTTTCATGTTAGCAATTTCAACAAGAGTTACTTTTTAAACAACACAATGGTATAACAAAATGTAATTAAATATGTATTCAGGCCACCTTCTTTAAAATTACCAGTTAAGTGGATTCAAACCATGTGTTGATGTCCTTTCTCTTTAAGGTGACTGCTTAAACCTTGTACCACAAAAAAAGTGACCTGACGTGTATTTCCTTCACTGAATACTATCCAGAGTGTTGATGTCCATGCAATGCCACCGGGCTGGTTTGTGCCTCATAAGGCAGCCTAAACTAAACTTTTCAACTTTTTCCTAGAGCAATGAAAGTTAATTCCATGCTTCCAAACAGTGCACAAATGCAGAAGGCAATATTTATCACAAGCATTCAAACAGCTTTTTGGGAATAACAACTTGAATACATATGAAATGAATTACAGTGTAAATCTAGCAATCAGCAGAACTGCTACTGTATTACATTGATAGATTGACACATTTAGCCTTCTCATATCTTTTTGCTGCATAAGTACTATCATGTATGTCACACAATAGTAAGACTTTAGGTAATGCCATGGGAATGGAAAAGGGCACAGGGAACAGCAGGAAAGCTTTCATTGTTCACACAGCGCATGCACACACATTTAATACTGACATAATTTCAAAGGACTTATCTGTCTATCACTTTTAGTAAACACTGACCTTACTTGAGTTTTCCACATCAACACATTCACATACCAAAGTGTGTCAATATATAGTATGCTCTCCTTCAATAAAATGATCTGTGAGCAGGTTTGAACCCTGCATCACCTGCACTGTTTCTCTAAACTTAATACACTCATTGCTGCTCACACTGCTGAGGAAAATGCAACAATGCCAGTCTTCACTGCACTATTGACAACAGTCCAAGTAAAAAATGTCAGTTGTAACCTTAGGCAGTGAAAGGCCATTCACTGATATTGACTGCTGCCAGTCAACAGAGCACAATGCCAAAAGGCATGCAAATGCTAAAAGGAAAAAAACATGATGATCAAATACTTTAAATGTAAATTTCATGTTTAAGCAACTTTCTTATCTTGCAATAGGAACCTGTATGGATTTCAACACTCAAACAAAGATAGTGAGAACAACCATTTAAGAATATTGGCCATAACTGCCACAGAGAAATACATATATTATCAAAAAGAAGAAAAATTGTCTAGGTATACTGACAACATAACATTGTATCAAAATACATTGAAATCTCAACAGAAGCAAGTTACGAAAGTTGTCCCTTTTCATTTGACAGCAAACGTCTGGATGATTGTTATATAATAAATAGTTAGGATACCCAGGTACTCACACAATATTAAACAAAGACTGAAAGCACTGCAGCTATATTCCTTTCTTTGTTTATAGTTCCTCATTCCCTTTTCTATGCTTTCTTATAGCACTTTTAACTCTGTTTTATTGTATATGTTTATCAGTTCCCAAAATACTCTCTTGAATAAGGATGACATTTCTTACTAAGGGGCAGTAATGGTGATGATTAAAGCCAACATTTGAATGTTAGGAATTTTGCTTTCCTAAATCAGCCAATGTACTTTCAGACTTCAGACTTTTTGGTAAGTCTTTTCTCCCTAACACACCCTTGGTAGGTGTACATCAAAGGAGGGGGACTGTGAAAGCTGATAATTCCTGCTGTCCAAGTAAGCATAGACACCTGCAAGCCATTAGCAGGGAACACTTCTCAATGCTTGTATTACTAGGGCATGTACGTATAATTCTGTAGGTCCTTACTAATGCTAAAAGTAACCCAGTCTTACAATTATCACGGAGACTCCCTCTAGTCCCATAAAATAGCCAAATATTGGAACACCCTTCCTCAACAGATAACTAAAACTCCTAAGCTGTCCACATTTAAAACTACCCTGAAAGACTATTTAAATGATAATTAGCTATGCCCCTGTATTGCTACCAATACTCTTGCTATTTTTCCCACTCATCTCACACTTGTTAGCCCAGATAGTGCCCATCCCACATGGGGCTATCCCACTATCTGTCTAATCTTCATTAATCTTTGTCCTTCAGATGACCTAACTTGTTAAACTACATGACCAATTTTGATCTTTCAAAAGTAACTCACCTTGTAAAGCCACATGATTTATATATCTCATATTTATTGTAAAAAAAATAGTATTCCTATATGCCTGAAACATGCATGTTGATACTATATTCTGTTATTATATTTTGCTATAATATTTTTGTTAAGCTCATTTACATATTGTTTGCAATGTACTACTTAAACTAAGTTTACTGTTTGTACCTTAATAATGTTATTTTTGTTGTGGAGCTTTTCTCTCCAGGTCTTCGCTGCAAAAAAAGCATTTTTTTAACATTGTTTTTCTTTATCCATTTCTTTGGCATAGCCATGTCTGTATTACAAAAAGTATGCTACAGAATGATGCATGACCTATTTTAATAGCTTGTGTTTAATTTGATGTTTCCATAGTTATTGGAGATGACTGTATTTATAGGAGGTTCATAGGTTCATAGGTTCATACTAGGCTATCTGCCCTAGGGCATTTATAAGCCTAGCCAGAATGTGTTTGGCTTTCGCCACCCATTTTAAATTTATTTTGCTATGCCCTTTTTCGAGGTTAGTATACTGTGCCTCTATCTAACAGTGACACAGAAGTGATACCCGGGGTAAACCTATGATCTCCCATCCACTCATCAAGATTCCTCTTGAAGAGAGTCAATGAGGGACTCTGCCTAACCTGGACTGGGATTTTATTCCAGAGTGAAGGGAGCCTCTGGGTTATGAATCTGTCCCTCCAGCATGTCCTTGTTACTTTTGTTAGGAGAAAAAAATGTGTTATATTTGTGGATTTTTACCTGACCACCCTCTACAGCAGAGCAGATGGCATTTATAATAGTTTTGTCTTACATTTCTGATACTACATTTTTAATTGTTATTAATAATGGTGCAGTGTGTTACCCAGATAAGCCAGTGTTATCTGCATTACAAAACTGTTATAGATCATTGTTGATATCTGATTTAGAAACAAATGGGGAGGTGCTGTACTAACTTGTGTGTAGTCATAGGAAGCATTAACTTTTAAATTGTGTGACTATTGGATGCATGCAATCACACATAGCATAACATAATGCATCCGAAATTATCTAATTGCAACTAACACTGGGCAAGACTACAATCCAGGTTGTAGCTTGTTACAGATCCCTCTCCATGCCCCAGGATGCCCACTCCATGTTTCTTGATATACTAGGTAATATTAAGGTACAGCTGAATACCCTAATAATGGGGGATTTCAACTACCCCACCATCAACTGGGAAAACTACTCATGTACTAACTCATTTGCTCAACGTTTTCTGGATTCATAAATTCCAAAGCCCTGGATCAGCTTGTCAATACCCCCACCAGGGGCAGCAATATCCTGGACCTGGTCATTACCAGTATGGGCAACCAATGTTCCATGCCAGAGGTCAGCTCCTCGTTGGTCTTATCCGACCACAAGCTAATCACCCTAGGCATCAATATTCCACCCCACCCCCATTAAGGAAACCACCGTAAAAAACTTCTCCAAAGCCAACTTCATGCTTCTTAAGACAGAAGTGGCAATCTTCACGACACCCATACAGACAGAAAATAGAGGTACGACTGCTGAATCCTACACAAATGCACTGTATAAGCACATACATGAGTGTATGGATCGTGCCATCCCCAACAGAACCAAGATGCTATCCTCCAACAAAGGAAGCCAATCTGGTGGTCCCCTGCCATAAACAAATTCTACAACAGAAGGAAGAAGCTGTTGTAAAAAAGAGTAAAATACCCTGATTGCAGGAACTCCCTGTTAAGCCTCAGTAAGAAGCTGAGATCCCTCATAAAATCCTCCAAAGATAGTTACAAAAATAAAATCACCACTGATTCTAAAGCCAACCTCAAAGCATTCTACAGCTATGTCAAGAATCTCAATGGCGACATTTAGATCTGCTCTGAGCTACAGCACAATGGCACTAGATATACAGAACCAACTGATATTGCCAACATCCTGGCAGATAGGTTCAGTGCAAACTTCATCTCCCTTAGCCCCTAAAGGGTGCATCACTATACCAAAAGAATGCAAAGCCCCTGTAATCATGGCTGCACAAGTAAAGACTGCACTCCCAAAAGCCAAGAACACAGCATCCATGGGACCTGATAACATCCCAGGCTGCGTTCTGCATGAACTACAGAACGAACTGGCACACCACCTAAGTACCATGTTCAATCATAGCCTCACTTCAGGCTTTGTGCCTACTGAATGGTGCACAGCGATGGTTATCCTGCTGCACAAAGGGGGTGCCATCACGGACCCCGGGAACTACCGCCCCATTAGACTGACAAGCTTGGTCTGCAAGGCCATGGAATGTATCATCTTGGAGCTTATAAACAAGGACATAGGTAACCTCAAAACTCTGGACCCCACTCAGTTTGGGTTTGTAAAAGGTAGGTCATGTCCTCTAAACCTGATTGACTTCTTTGAAGCAATCACCCGAGCTGAGGACGAGGGTAAGGTGGTGCACACAGCCTATCTTGACCTCACCAAGGCTTCTGATACCATCCCCCACTCTGGAATTATAGATAAACTCACAAGACTGGGCATAAATTCCTATGTCACAAGATAGGTGGCCAACTAGCTCACTGACAGACCTCACACAGTGAAAGTAACTGACTCCAAATCCAACTTCAGACCAGTGACAAGTGGAGTACCACATGGCTCAGTCCTGGGTCCTCTCCTGTTTGGCATCTACTTCTCAGAAGTCCAGGCTAATACAGCAGGTCTTTGGCTAATGAAGTTTGCAGATGACTGCAAACTAGGTGCCATAATAGAATTGCCTAATGATGTGGACATTGTACAAAAGGGCCTCACTGAGACTGATGCTTGGTGTCAAAGTCATGGCCTCAAGCTTAATGCCAAGAAGTAAAACAGGTAGAGTCTTACAAACAATGAAAAATAAAAGGCAGCTGTTGCAAGACAAAAGCGACGCTTGGTAGGTGGTAAATCCTTTATAAGCAGAAAACTCCAAATCCAGAAAAATACAGACAATATTCATCCAAGATAAAACAGTGCAAGCAAACACAGCAGTATTAAGCGCTTTCGTCTGGTAGATGACTTCCTCAGAATATAAAATACTGAAATTAGCACCTGTTTAAATACATTGCTTACCCAATCACAAATAAGATGACATCATTTCCCTCATTAACAAGGCTGCAAATACTTAATGCAAGCCAAATATAAAACAATAATACATATAAAAAATTTAAAACATCCCTAAACAATATATATAACTAAAAAACATAGATTTTAATTTCAGCAGAGAAGATAAAGAAATTCTATCATATAACCCTACCTATTCAAATTCACTACTGCATTATACAAGCGCACACCCATTGCACCAGAAAAAAGCCCTAGTTAAGGGCCAATATGTAAGACTGGTCAGAATGGTGTCTGACTTTGCGGATTTTCTTAGTGAATGTGAAACATTAAATAACATGTTTTGTAAGAGGGGGTACCCTGAAACCTTTGTCATAGATATTTTTAATGAAGTTAAGACTAAAAGAATGAATGGTCATTTTCTTGCACTATTAGGGCAGGTGTCCACCAAAAGTCATAATGTCTGTAAACCTTTAAATTTTGGACGGGTGCTTACCCTTACCTACACATCCAATTTTTATGACATTAAAAATATTATTTCCAAATATTGGAAAATATTTGATGTTGACCCTGAATTATCAGGGAAATTTGGTATTGAACCGCAAGTGGTTTACAAAAGAGACACTTCCCTTAAAGGACTGTTTGAAAAGCAAAAATTTGACACCCACAATGGTGGTACTTTTAAGTGTGGGAGGTGTGCCCAATGCCCTTATGTTATGGACAGAGAAAAAATCAAGCTCAAAAAGTTTGGATATATTTCCAGTTCAAAAAGGATGTACTGTTACACTAAAGGGGTTGTGTATTTGGCCTTGAGTAGATTCTGTGCAAGTTTCTATGTAGGTAAAACTAAGAATGCCCTAAGGTTGAGGATTTATCAACATTTATATGATATCAGAAACAAAAATGAAAAGAATGCACTATATAAACATTTGGTTAGTGAACCTACCCATTCCTTCCTGTTCTTTATATTGGAACAGGTAGATCTGGGACCTCATGGGGGACCCTTGAATGAGTATTTGGAATTTGTAGAACTCAAATGGCAAATTAGGCTTGATGCTTATTATGCTCCTGGGTTAAATGATAGAATTTCTTTATCTTCTCTGTTGAAATTAAAATCTATGTTTTTTATTTAGTTATATATATATTGTTTAGGGATGTTTTAAACTTTTTATATGTATTATTGTTTTATATTTGGCTTGCATTAAATATTTGCAGCCTTGTTAATGAGGGAAATTATGTCAGCTTATTTGTGATTGGGTAAGCAATGTATTTAAACAGGTGCTAATTTCAGTATTTTGTATTCTGAGGAAGTCATCTACCAGACAAAAGTGCTTAATACTGCTGTGTTTGCTTGCACTGTTTTATCTTGGATGAATATTGTCTGTATTTTTCTGGATTTGGAGTTTTCTGCTTATAAAGGATTTGCCACCTACCAAGCATCGCTTTTGCCTTGCAACAGCTGCCTTTTATTTTTCATTGTTAATGCCAAGAAGTGCATTGTCATCAACTTTGGGAAAAAACACTTGTACCCATGAACTACCACACAGGTGGTAGCCTACTAAACACTGAAAGTATGAAAAGAGACCTTGGGACACAGGTGGACAGTAGCCTCTCCTTTGATAATCACATCACCACAGTAGTCAGGAAATCCTTCTATGTGGCACACCTCATCACAAAGGGGTTCACCTCCAGAAAAAAGAGGTCATTGTTCTTCTCTACTCATCCCTCATCAGACCCATTATAGAGTACAACAACCCGTTTGGCATGTACCTCACAAGACATCTACAACAACTAGAAGGGCCACAGAAATACCTCACTAAGAGGATTACCAGCCTCAAACAGATGCCATACACAGACCGTCTCAAAAAACTCCAGCTCTACTTCGTTGCTTATCGCCTACTCAGAAGCGACCTCTGCCTTACATACAATGCCATGTCAAACCCAGATCTGTTGGACATGCTACACTTAAAGAAACTCCAATCCTTCCAAGCCGAACGCTCCAGGGACCTAAACCTTGCCACCACAATAAACACAACATGCTGGAGGGATAGATTCCTGTCCCAGAAACTTCCCATGCTCTGGAACAGACTACGCAAGCAAAGCTCTTCATTAGCCCTCTTTAAGAAAAATCTCAACAATTGTATGGGAAATAGGAAATTCACCCTGGGGATCACTTCTGTGGCTCTACTAGACAGGGGCACAGGAAAATGACTTTCTTGGGTGGCGAAAGCCAGGGGACTTTTTTGGCTAGACTTATATAGGCCCCAGGGCTGATAGCCTAGTACCTACCTATGAACCTATGAACTCAGTTCACAGCCATCATGTTTGTGTATTATGCATGCTGTTATGTGTGTCTGTTTTACGTTTCATCTCATAGAGGGATATGGCACAAAAGAAGAAATGTGTACTCCATAACCACCATACACCAATGCAGAAAATGAGGTTATTATCCAGGCCTTTCATTGCCATGGAACTTTTCTGTTAGGGATAGGTAGAGGTGACCAGTCTGCATAAGACAAGATATGATTGCAGGTGGAATGCTGTCAGAGGGCATGGGAGAGCTTATTCCCAGATACGACACCAGGCAAGTGATATGATAATCTCTTCCCACCATAGGATGGCTGTAATTGCCTGGGAACAGGTGGCTATGGGGGTGGTCATCCTGCTACCAAACCACTATTAACTGAAACAGAGAGTTCCTGTTCCCAAAGAATTCTTGATGTTGACGCAGATGTGAATGACAGACCCAGAGTGCCACAAGCAGACCTCCCTGGTAAGCAAAATGTAAGTGTCATTGTTATATGTTTATATGCATATATCTTAGATGTCTGATATATATATATATATATATATATATATATATATATATATATATATATATATATATATATCTATCTATATGGGATCACTACTAAATCTCGAATACTTACATTACAGAAGACCGGAATCCTGAAACCAGATAACCGAAAGACAAGAAGACTGGAAGACCAGAAGTGCAAAATTTGAAATACGGAACACTACACTAAACATACACCATCACCCAAAACACAAACACACAAACCTACACCACAGAAAAGCTGGGGGGCAAGCCCCCCTAAACCCTCCATGTTAGGGACTGTGCCCCCCCACACCCCCCTACTTAAATATTCTAACTCCAAGGTCACACTGTACATGAAAACACCACCACACACCTACATTCCCCGCACACACACACATCACAGTCACAACACACACTTACACACACACTAAAGCCCTTAATCAACACAACCAAACATAGATAGTTACCTAACCTCCTGACATCTCCATACTTCACGATGTTGAAATTCGTGCTTCTGGGCTTCCGGTCTTCTCATCTTTCAGTTATCTGGTCTCGAGATTCCAGTCTTCGGTAATGTAAGTATTCGGGATTTAGTAGTGATCCCATATATATATATATATATATATATATATATATATATATATATATAAAAATATATATATATATATATATATATATATATATATATATATATATATACACACACACACACACACACACACACACACACACACACACACACACACACACACACACACACACACGTATATAGACACACACACATATACATACATAGCCAGTGATAAGTTTTTGCCAGACTACAGTCATACAGAAATAGAGGAGGATGACTTTTTTGGGGGGAATACAACTGTTCATTACATTTTGTATGAAAACATTTTTAATCTGCACTTGTTAAGGGGATTGTTCTCTTTTTCTTGCTTAATTTGCATTGTGATACTTAGCAGACGTCTTTCCTTTCCATTCCATTCCAAACATACAGGTACTTCTGGATTGCAGGCTGCCAGCCCACCCTCACATGCTAAACACACATTAGGTTACTGTTATTACTGTATACAATGTAGATACAGATCTAGGGGAAAGTAAAGTTTGTGTTATTTTAGCATCTGTAAAAGTTTAAGATAACTTCCACATAAGGAAAGTATATGATCAATTTTATTCTCGCTTTTTCTGTTTGTTGTGCTTATTGCTTGTTATCATAGGTGATCCTGAGAGTGGCAATGTGTAACTCCTACCCCCTGATGGAATATCAGTAACCTTTGATGATGATGGTGGCAATGAAAAGGTAGAGTCTGGAGGTGCAGAGTGACAGTCTGATGCTAAGGTTTTGACTCTCACAATCTCTGACCATATTTTGGACACAGTCAGTATGCCTAGGCACACCCATGAAATGGGAACCTCTGATATAGGCAGGTTGAAGGTGACACAATTGATCAGAGCAGTGTGGTTACTGTGGTTGCAAAGTTGGTTGCTTCTCCCAGTAGCCATCTTGAGGGCATGGTGCCATGCAAGAGGGTTGGTAGGGGTGCTCAGAGGAGGCCTACTATCCACTCTCATGCTGATGCTGGTGAGTCATTAGATGCCACCAGATGTATGTGTAGGGACATAGTGTATGCACAGGCATGTTCCACCAGGGCCTCAGAAGAGATAGTGCGACAACTAAATGTCCTACAGTCTGATGGGCCTGGCTCCCTGAACTGTGTGTGTGCAGTTTTGGACAGGATGAGCAACACACTGGACTGGCCAGTGTCTGTGATGGAATGTCTGTTGGGAATGGTGGGCATCAACATGGCTGGAGAGCTGCTACATCTTCTGCTGTTAGCAGACATGGTCATGCAAGATTCCACTCCTGTAGTGACATTACAACCACTGCTCCATCAGTGATTGTGGTGTCCACACCCAGACTTGGTAGGCCATAGGGTCATGATCCTGGAAGTAGGTGTTAGGAGAGCTCATACAGCAGACATCACTCACATTTAGGTAGCACCCTGACTACTAACCAGGGACATGGAAGCAAAAGTGCAACTCCTGGCAGAGGCAGTTCTCATGGTCGGGAGTGACTGACTGCACTACCATGTACAGCTCTCATTTGTCCAAGATGCCAGGACCTAGTGCTAGCACAGTGCTTGATTGAGTTTATGTAGAGACATACAAATAGAACAAATTTCATTCACCCATACCACTTCACATACATGCAGACTATCTAAACAGTACTGTTAAGTGCTATACATCTGTTGTTACTGGCTTAGAACACTGTATACTCAGATACATGTATTTCTTACTTGTACACACTCACTTCTTGGGTGCCAGCCTTGCCCTCCTACCCCCTCCCCACCCTGTGCAAATGATGATGAATGTGCCCTGCCCTTTGCACGTGTCTTTGCAACTTATAGTTCCATATATGCCTGATGTATGCAGTGCATAGCTAATGCTATCTTATTTACAATCTTGCATTTATAAATATGTATTGCAGAAGAAAAGTTGTTTTCTTGTTCATACTCATTTATGAATGAGGGATTATACAGCAGAGAGTCGATTATCCAAATGTTGATTATCTTAAACATCGATTAAGTGAACCAGCCTTCCAAAATTTTCGTGTAGGAAAAATCATAAAATCTGAATATGTAAACATTATACGTATTTGCTTGAGCATGTTTTTTGAGCTTGTAGCCAGCTCACGTGTGAAAAATATTCTTTATTCTCAACTGGAATTGCTGAATGGTTGAAACATGTATTTCTGCGTGCAGAAAACCCCCCAAGATTTTAGAAGTTTTTTATCCAGTTCAGTTATATGTTTGATTATCCAAACAGTTTGATTATCTGAGCTACCCTTGGTCCCAGTTAGTTCAGATAATCAACTCTCTACTCATTTGTTGAACATCATTGCATTTCAGTTAGTATTGTCATTACAGCATTGGAAATATTGGGTACTTTAGTCTTGCTTCTTGGTATAGTTGAGCAAATGAGGGTATAATTGACCTGTTCCGTGTTTTATAGCTGATGTAAAATTGACATGCTTGATATACTGAATTGTTTGTAATACATAACTGAATAAAGCAAAAATATGTCAGAGGAGATATTACATACGTAACTGCATACCACAGACAAATGCTTTGCTTAGGGGCATATACATATTTCCATACAAGAGTACTCAATTATATAACTTATTATTTTTTTCTTTACACGGTCCACACTTACTTCATCATTATATCAGACACAAATTGTTTTCTTGGGGGTTGTCCCTGTTTGATGTTATCAGAACACAGCCATTATCTGGTTAAGTAAAGATTATGCTGTTTGAAAGGCATCAATTTTCCTATTTGTATGTGGGTTGGATCTTAGACTTTGACCTAGGTAGTGACTGTGTGTGCTATTCTTTTCCTGTTAGCCAGAGCCAAGGCATAGTGTACATGTTTCTATCTGCTAGCATCATCTGCAGCAGGTGGCTCTGTCTCAGACACCACATATACACCTGCTACTGCTGGCCCTGCCTGTGGTCCTTGAAACTGTGGTCCAACCCTTGTTGTCCTTCTTGAATTTATTTCCTGAGTATTATACTGTGTAACATGGTACAGACTATAAGTATTTCAGCAGAGGGACTTATGTCATACTGCAGTGCATCTCCTGCTGTATCTAGACAATGGAACCTTGATTTCAGCAATACACATTTTATGATATTCCTAACTTGAGTGTGGGCATCATTGTACCTGTGCTCAGTGAGGCTGTGTGGGTTTCTCATGGATGTCATGACCCAGGGCTGCAGTGTTTAGCCTGCATCCCCCACTAGATGCCCTTGAGGAATGTCAGCCCTAACAAACCTGGTACACAAGTGTGCCATATGTGTGAATCGTAGAAACTGACTGATATACAACATTGTAGATGATCCCTTGGATATTATGGATAACATGACAGTCTATAGAGTGCAAACATTTCTGTTGATGTACCGTTTTCCCTGTTTCCTAGGTGGGCTTTTATTTCTATGTGTGTGCAATTTATGACCCCCAACACTTAGGGAAGTGTGCTACTGCATAGAATTCCTGCATGGTTCTTGCTCTCTCCTTTGGGGTTTGTGGGAAACAGATATGCTCCGTTGCATGTAGTAGCATTGCATTTAAAAACTGCTATAATATTGTAGAGGGTAATCCCTGTTACACCCCTAATGTAGCCCCTGAAGGTCTTTGAAAAGTGCCAGTAACTAGTTTACATAATAATAAATGCACCTTTGTTTCCACTGGGATGGATTCCCCATGATTTCCATGGGACCTGAGGTAAGTGTGGCAGAGGTTTCATATTTCCTCCAGTGATTCTCCTCTCTACACTGTATTGGTCAACAATTTCTGTGTCACGCAGTCCATGATAAGTCAAATGGGGGCTAAATATCAGTCTTCTTCTTCTTGCCTTTGGTCTGGCAGCAGCAACAGCAGCAGCACCCCGATTTAAGGCCTGTTGCACATACAGCATAATAACAGCAGCAGCAACCCCTGTAACCATGTTGTCTTTCAAAGAATTTTGATGCACAAGTCAAAAGCCTACAAAGAATATTCATGATTGTTTAATTTATAGCATCTTGAATATCTCCACCATGTTGAATTGTTTAATTAGCATGCACATCAGCTCTTTATGCTTGCATTAACATGTTCTGCCATTTCCCTTTGTTTGGCAGCTTTACACATAATGTAGAGCCACTTAATGAATACCAAAGGGTCTATATCACATAGACAAAGTTATGTAACTTCGAACACCTAATGGTCGAACCATTATGTTCAAAGTTACATAACTTCGACAACCTAAAAAAAAACAAACAAAAAAAAAAAACAACGGTCAACAAGATAAACAGTTGTAAGCAAGGGGGCAAGCACCACATTGAAGAGAATGGAAACCTCCGCCTATGGAGATTTCCATTCCCACGCTCGAACTTTTACAAATTCAAACGTATGGTCTCGACCATATGTGGTTCAAACTTGTAAAAGTTTGATGATGTGATAGGAACCCAATACCAAATAGTGCATTATCATGTAGCTGTTAATGAGTCAAGACCATATCCTTCACATACTGCATAAATCAGATTTTTTACTGAAGGTCACTTGTCTGTGACAAATAAAGGCTTATTCCTTTGGAACACTACCTGGGTTTCATGATTTTTGGAAATTATTGTAACTGAGTGCATAAATGGGCGTGCCTTCGTTGAAGGTTGAGTGTCGAGCTGGCACCTCGGCGTTTCGTAAAAATCTACTGCCAATCATTAGCAGAACGGAGTTCCGCTGTGGCGACCCCTTACCGGGAAAGCCAAAAGACAAACAAACATTGTAACTGAGCTCATTAACAAAGTTTTAGGACCACTTGTTTCTCTGTTTTTTTAATTCATAAAAGATGTCTTTTGAAAGAACATCTCTATTGTCTGGTCTGAATTTGGATGTCCTATGTTTATGAGTTATACCCATAGACTCAGGCTTCATTTACCTATCAACAACTGCCTGAGTCCCTGTCAGGACATGACAATTTACAGTCTATATGGTAACCAGGCAACCACAATACAGGACCAACACACTACTGACATCAATATTTCAAAGCACAGTCAGTTTTCAACTCTATTTTTGTGGATGTAATATGAATGGTGCTGTCTGTCACACTTTTGCAATACTGTGAATTTTGCTTTATACACTTCATACTGAGTATTTCTTGATGTCATTTTATATTTCCATTGTTGCCACTGTATATCTGTATGACTGTACATATGTACATATAGATATACACACAAACACACACACACACACATATATATATATATATATATATATATATATATATATATACACACACACACACACACACACACACACACACACACACACACACACATATGGATCCCTATCAGTTGATCGAAGTTTCAAAACTTAGAAGACCATATGTCCGAGACCATATGTTCAAAGTTATGAAACTTCGAAATAAAAATAAAAAAAAACAGTAAAATAAAACAAAACAACTGATCTGCCCCTGCTACTTAAATATACCAACTCCAAGATTATACCACAGTGATGAAAATGGGAAATCCCGAGTTCCACACTGTACAGTGATCTCAATACAAAGTATCTGAAGTTAAAAAACTTTGAGCATATGGTCTTGGCCATATGATTTTCAAAGTTTTGAAACTTCGTTCAGCTGATAGGGATCCATATATATATATATATATATATATATATATATATATATATATATATATATATATATATCAGTAAATCCAGAAGACAGCTTCGGGGTAAAGGTACTAGATGGTGCAAACGCAAAAACGCAGAAAATTCTTCAGCAGATCACCAAAGTACCACCACGACTAGGAATAACAAATTATAAATTGCAGTCCGTTTATTGATCAAAATAGTAAGCGCTTTCGGGTTTTAACTAAACCCTTCATCAGACATATAGCAAATGACACTATCAAGGCATTTTAAATACAAAAAGAGGTGCCAAAAATGTAAAATCTCAGTACATATCATTCTTGTCCACTAGATGGTAATAAAGACATATAAATCTTTCAGTATGAATACTGAAAACACTGATAAACTTTAAAATCAACATTGTTCTAAAAGTAATGAATACGCTCTAAAAAATATACATACATAAATGCTCTTAAAAATTTATATATATATATATATATATATATATATATATATATATATGTGTGTGTGTGTGTGTGTGTGTGTGTGTGTGCAATATGCATATACAAATTCATCATATAAAAAATGTATGTATAAAGAAGTATGTTTAAAAGCATTAGTAATGTTGTTGTCTTTCGGCTTTTCCCAGTGAGGGGTCGCCACAGCGGAACTCCGGTCCGCTAATGATTGGCAGTAGATTTTCACGAACACCGAGGTGCCAGCTTGACGTTCAACCTTCAGCGAAGGTACGCCCATTTACGCATTTCTTTTGAACACCCACCCAACTGCGGGAGGACATGCAGAAGGCACTCCCCGCACTCTAGCCGAGAATCGAATGGGAGAACCTCTTGCTGTGAGGCAACAACACTACCGCTGCACCACCACAGTTGTTCAAAAGCATTACTAATAAACTTTCTATTTATATGTATATACATAAGCATATAAATAATCATGATAAATTTTATATATATATATATATATATATATATATATATATATATATATATATATAAAATGCATAAATGAATAAAAACATATATAAAATATATATATAAATATAAATACATACATACATATCCATATACAAACAAAACAACATAAACATAAATATCCATATACTTATATGCTGTATGTCTATTCATGTTTAGTGTTTCAATGGTCTGTCTCTGAGGAATGGCTTAATCGAAATCTTCTCATTTATGCCACTACCTCTATCAGACTGCATTCTTATTATCCATTTTATTTCTTGTTTTTCTATATAATTCTTTATATTTTCCAATCTCTTATTTCTTTCAATCAACTCTATCACCATGAAATTAAACTTGTGACTTGAATCATGGTTTAATACATGTTTCGCTAATGCATTAGTTTCATCTTCACGATTTATGGCATAAACATGCTCCCTCACTCTCTCCCTCAAGGTCCTATTAGTTTTTCCTATATAGAAACTAGTGCACTTTGTGCAATTGGCCAAATATATATATATATATATAATATTGTTATACACAGTAATATATATATATATATATATATATATATATATATATATATATATGTGTGTGTGTGTGTGTGTGTGTGTGTATATATATATGTAGATTCCTGCCACAGATACACACATAGACATGGAGATACACACACACACACACACACACACACACACACACACACACACACACACACACACACACACACACACACACACACACATTTATTTATAAATCTGAGAGCTGATTTCCAATTTGTTTGACATCTCTTCAGCGGTCAAAATGTATTTGCCAACAGAGATGGTCGACGTGGGCAAAATTGCTGCAAGGAAAATATGCCCCTTTTCCTGAGAGTTTGCAATGTATGACTTAGTATGTCTAACTATCATGGGGGTGTGTATATAGTGGCAGCATGCATGTCTCTTTGTGTGTATACATACATATGCATGTGTGCGTCTGTGTATACATACGTGTATGTATGTTTATGTATATGTCTGTGTGTGTGTGTGTGTGTGTGTGTGTGTGTCTCTTTGTATGTATGTGTGTGTATAAGTGTGTGTGTGTTTGTGTGTATGTGTGTGGTGTGTGTGTGTGTGTGTGTGTGTGTGTGTGTGTGTGTGTGTGTGTGTGTGTGTGTGTGTGTGTGTGTGTGTGTGTGTGTGTGTGTGTGTGTGTGTGTGTGTGTGTGTGTGTGTGTGTGTGTGTGTGTGTGTGTGTGCGCGTGCATGTTTATGTATGTATGTGTGTCAGAAATCTGCAAGGTAATACTCAACAGTGTGCAGAACTGGAGGAAAATGGCACAATTTTCACTTACCACAGTGACATAGCAAATTTACTGGCTGATGCAAGTAGCTATAACTTCACCCCCCATTCATCCCCCACTACCTCCTGTGGAATTCTTTTTAGCATATCCCCAACAACTATCAATATGGATTAGGTTCTGGAGAGGTGCTAAGGCCAGAAACACTGCTTTAATGAGCCCTGACAATATCCATGGTTGCCTCCCAAACAGCCTAAAACATGACCTAGCAGGACCACTGGAGGAACTCTTCAACTACATTCTCAAAAGAGGTTACATGTCAAATGAATGGAGTGCCACAATGGTCATCCATGGTGGATCATCAACTATTCCCAGAAAATACTCACCCATCAGTCTGACAGGTGTAATATGCCAAGCCATGGAATGAATTATCATGGACATGATCAAGAAGGACTTTGGCAGTCTATAGACAGCAGACCCATCCCATTTTGGCTCTGTTAATGGAAGGTCTTGATAACTTCACCTGGTAGACATCTTTGAGAGGGTCATCATGGCAATGTATAAGGGGACAACAGTACATAATACAGCCTACCTTGACCTGGCCAGTGCATTTGATATAATACCCCACTGTGGTATTGTTGACAAAATGCCTGAAGTACTCATAAATCCCAACATAATTCACTGGATTACCAGCTGTCTTGCAGATATCCTCCAAGAAGTGAATATCTCTGAGATTTCCTCCACCACGAGACCAGTCACCAGCAGAGAACCTCATGGCTCTTTGTTGACCCCACTTCTGTTTGGCATCTACTTCTCAGAAATCAAGCGTAATGTCAATGGTTTGTCAATGGTTTGTGGTTCACCAAGTTTGTATACAATTTACAATTGGGAGCTATCATGGATTTCAAACCACGACACCAGAATTCTACAAGATAATGTAATGTAAACAAATGAGTGGTGTGAAAGCACTGAATTTAAATGCAATGCAAAGAAATGCATTATAGTGGGTTCTTTAAAAGCATACCCCCAAGGTAGTTACTTCATTGGTAAAAAAAAAAAAAACCCTTAAGAGTTGATCTGATAGGGATTGCGGAACATATACAAACATTAATCTGACTTTCATACAACAGACAGCCAAGATAAAGGAGAAAATCACTGTATGCCACCCAACTCATAACCAAGAGTATGGCACCCACTTCTAAGGAATTAATGATACCACTGTACTCAGGCCTTATTGGACCCATGATTGAGTAGAATGACCCTTTTGGAATGTGCCTAGTCAGGTACATGCAAGAGATGGAACACCCAAAAAGGTTACTCACCAAGAAAATCCAGGGTATGAATACCCTGTCCTAGACAGACACCTTAATGTCCTATCTCTGTATTCAGTCTCCCACAGGTTACTTAGAGGTGATGTATGCATAACATGCAATGCATACTCTGATGCAGCTGTCATGGATTTGTTGCACATCTGCAAGACAAGTAACACCACAAACAGTACATCAAGACATCAAGAAACTGAATTTTATCCACAATATTAATAGAACCTGCTGGAGGTCCTGGTATGTCTTTCAAAGTATTCACATGCTATGAAATAAGCTCCACAACTACATGAAGCAAAGTTCATCCCTGATGCTTTTCAAAATCAACACTGATCAGTGCATGGCAAATCAAACAGTCACCCCTGACCTCGACCCCATGTCTGTGATGGACAGAGTTGAACAGTAAGTAAACTGATCCCTTAACTAACATACCCCACACACATAACACCTAGCTACCTTCTTACTAAAATACCCATTGGTATAGGCATCCAACAAACTGTGGGCAAAAGTGTGCTGGGTTGCGTGGCTAGGCTTGCACACATTAGCCTACTATGAATCTATAAGCCTAGAAACCCATTAATATATATATATGCACACATTCTGATTTTACCCTTACACCATATATAACGTGAATTAAAATCAATTTGTATTCTTATTCTTATTCTTTTTTATGTCTTGTATATCTGCATGCATATCTATACATATGCAAATGAAGACACAGAAATGGAAAGAACTGCAATATAAATATAAATCTATATGTATACGTACATATACTGTTGCATATACATGATATATATATATATATATATATATATATATATATATATATATATACACACACACACACACACACACACACACACACAGGCAAACAACTATATATAGAAATGTGCAAATATAAACATACATGCATGTATACATGTACACATATATGGATAGATGTGTGTGTGTGTGTGTGTGTGTGTAGGTGTGGTGTGTGTGTGTATATATATATATATATATATATATATATATATATATATATATATACACACACACACACACACACACACACACAAGTGTATGTCGACATTGTATGTCTGTATATGTCTATACTTGTAATGACATAACTGGAAATCATGATTATATGCATTATGCATACAGCGTAAGTTAACATTAAACAAATATGACTTCTTTTTCCTCATTTTTCAGTTATTTGACTTCTTTTTCCTCATTTTTCAGTTAATCAGCATATTTCTGAAAAATTGTACCCCACCTATCTGTTGGAATATTGCTGACCATACTAGGATACAAGCTATTTCCTGTACAACAGTTTCTGTTCACAGTTTACCGCAGTGTGAAGTAATTCATTTTTGTTTATTTTCTTGACTGGAGGGGATCTGTATTTTTGATGGTACTTTTGCAGGTAAAAACATGGAAGATGTAGTGATATGGAGGACGTACTGGAATGCATCTGCTGCAATGCAATCAGTAAAATAATGTATCAGAGGGATGATGAGAACATAGCATGCATCACCCAACATTTAGGATTTTACCCTGTTGTGCTGGATCCCAGTGTACTGCAGACAGCTTATTATCAGTAATATAAATAGCATGATGGTGGAACTGCTCTACACTCATTGCACGAGCGAGTAGTTACATGGATGACTGAATGAAATTACTGTATTGAATCAGTGATACAGAAATTCAGTGGCAATGCTGCATCTGTTTATAGAGCACCTGAAGCAGCCCCCCTCTTATATACTGCAACTGAGTATTAGCAAGCAAGTTTTCACTGTGAAATACCATTGCATACCCCTTAATGTACACATCACTGTACATCACAAGCATGACTATTTGTGATGGCACCTGTGTACAAGGTGAGTGAATGACATTCAGTTCGGTATTGCAGTGCAGCAGCGCAAAAGGACAGTTGTGACAACATCTGTTTACCCCTCTGCAGGTCAAATAATTCTACTGTCCCACGACAGTTGATGGTCTGTAAATGACCAATGTATGCTGATGCAATGTATCAGTTCCTGTGCTGTACTTTGAATTTGTTTTCTTTTTTTCAAAGCTTACTTTTTGAACAAACTATTAAATGAGACATTGCAGTGTGAATTATTTCACCCCAGATATAAATCAGTGAAAGTATCAGTCTGGTATTCCTGTCCAGTTATGTTTTCCAGCCATTATTGTCAATGAAACTTTGCAACCCACTGTGTTACTAGGCTTATGAGAAACATACACAGGACATGTTTTAATGAATAATTTTGTGCTTAAGAAATGCTTTTGCATAGGAGGGCAAAATCATTGCTTCCTTGCTTTCTAGAAAGTATTGGTACACTGGATATCATCAACTTGTCAGATGGTGCTGGGAATTCCTTAGCAGAGATGTTCACATACCACTTCCTTCATGCTGTCTACTGAAAATTAGGGAGACATACCTGAGTCAGGATGGGGCATACTATCATTTTAAACCTGAAAGACTAAACCCTCTATCGCTGTAACATGCCAGTACTCAATCCACATGCTCCTGAGAGGCTTCATGACTATAACTCTTTTAAGAATGCAAAAGCTATTATGAATTTGCTTCATTGTTATTGTATTTGGATGGTGCAGTGGTGCAGTGGTAACACTGTCACCTCCCAGCAAAAGGTTCTCTGGTTTGATTCTCAGCTGGGGTGCCTTCTGTGCAGAGTCTGCATGTCCTCCCTGCATTCGTGTGGGTTTTCTCCCATATTACAAAAATGTGTTTCTCCCTGGGCCTTTGCTGAAAATTGGCTTTGTTCATAGTCGGACTTTCTCAGTAAATAAATAAAGTAAGGATCATGACACTGACTGTGCTATACAGCATGCCTTTTCAAACAAAGGTGAAATGCTTTAATCACCAGTAAGCTTGTTTCATAAATAACATGTATAATTATTCCACTGTTATCTGTACTGATCAGTATGGATGTAACAGAATGGCTTTCATTTACTGATGATCTAATTTTAGCCTTGGTGAATGACTTTGTCAAATTTTCCAAAGAAATATGTATATGGCCGAGATTAAATATCCTTGTGTCAAGGAAAATGTTTGTGTTTAGGTGTCATTGGTCAGTAAATGTCACAGCTGAGTGAATCGACTTCTGAAGGTTTGAATCGCTTCTTCATGATTAACATCTTCATACGTTGCTGACAGGGTTGGAGGACGTATCCACTGAGTCATTTGCCTGATGTTATGTATGACATCCTCATTTGATGCTGCTTGTGACGCATGTTTCATCAGAATATGGGTGTATTCTTGCAAAATAAAAAAAGATAAGTACAACATTAATGCATAGCACCTCACTAGTACATATATGTAAACAAATAATGAAGTACAATCATCCCTTACAGTAGGTTGCAGGGTCCTTCAAACTTCCATTAGAAGGTTCTCCCTTCTTTGCCTCTGGAAAATAAACTGAATGTTTTGTCTCCCCTTATTATTGTAGGACTTCTTTCCAAAAGTTTCATTGAAGTATATAGCAGCAAAGGACATTCTTAAAAAAAGGAATGCAGGTGACATATTGAAGATGGTGTTACCATAATATTCATACACAAGGGTTCATTTCTCAGTCTTCATACATATTGTGACTTTTCTGCATTTCTCAGTGCTGTTGTACACATCTCTGCAAAACATCCTCTAAATATATAGCATACAGTCCAACACATCAAGGGACTGCTGGTTACACATGAAATGGTGTCTTACATGTGAAAAGTTGCAATGACAAGTACTAGTGGATATAACTGATTTTGTAGGGACAAAGACAGCAAGATATGATGACTGAATGGGTAGGCATGCATTGCTGAATTACTGTGTAATAGGCCATAATTTCCTTTAAGGAAATGTATGGATGGTCACCAATTGTGAAAGTAGGGAACATAACAATACAGGGTGGAGGAATTACAATATGGAAGCAGAAGTCGTACATATCTGTAATATTAACATAATAATAAGGGCTAAGGTTCAGCTAACAAATATGGTAATAGACCTCTTGCAGTTATGAAGAAGTCATTATCACAGGCAGTTTCATAGTCTCAGGGATAGTAGTACTTGCATAACCAAAAATGAAATGTATCTTGTTGCAAATGCAAGCAGTATAAGGAATACTGTCCACAAATGCCACTCAAAACAGATGCCAACAGTACTGACAGAAATATCAAAATGCTATCATACCATCTGCTGTGAATGTAAAGTTGAAGAGGTCAACAGACAGTTATATTATGAGTGCCATACTAAGCAAATGTGAGATGCACATGCACATCATCAGTAATACTTGTTAAAAGTACTTGTATTTCATGCCATGGCGGGAATAAGCTGTATGTTTCAGTGCAGAATGAAGTATTGTATTGTGAATTGATTCCACACTATTGGTTTGGTGGACAGGGGAAAGCTGAGCTATGTCTTTAAGGCTAGTGTTGCTTTGAAGTACGGTAAGAAGTTTTTCTGTTGCTTGCTTACCTGTTTTGAGACATACATAAAATAACATGTTACCAGAATTTCTCACCAGTTTTCACATTGTGTATATGTGCGGGTTCCTATCACATAGTCAAACGAACCCCATATGGTCGAGACCATAAGTTCAAACTTGTAAAAGTTTGAGTGTTTAAATGGAAATCTCCGTAAGGGGAGGTTTTTGTTCATTTCAATGTGGTGCAATCTCGGAGTTGTTATATTTCTATATGTGCTACTCCATTTATGGTAACAACCTGATTTAAGCCATTTCTTCATCATTTCATGTCTCTATGATGGTCCATGTAGGCAATTTGGAAATAGAGGATTGTCATGGTCATGAATGTCCTGACTGTGTCAAATCATTATTTTCCATTTTTCAGTTATTACTTCCAAATATGTATATGTACAGTAGTGTTGGTGCAGCTACCTCAGGCACATGGTTAATAACATTCTTTTTCCAGCAAGCAATGACTTCCATTTCTTTACAGAGACAGAGTATGTCAGTTTTTCCCCAGGCCCTGAGAAGTAGCAAAATGAGATGGATACATGTTATTAAAGTTATTTAACATATCATTTGACTCCAAGACAAAAAAGGAAAATTATTCCTGATAAATGAGTAGTGAAACCTTCATTTAGTGGCAGCTAAGCACTTAAAAAGCATCCTACAGTCCAGCACTTGCTCACACCTAATAGCAAGCACTAATATATCCCAACACTTGATTGCCCAGCAGGGCAAGGCTCATTATCCACCCCTCACCAACCAAGCGACTAAGCAGCTCACCCTACTACTCAGGCATGACCAAAGGGCAATTTCAGGTATATTCTCCAGTCCAGCTGGTGAACCTGGGTATCCTGAGGCAATGTTACAACTGCCTCATGCACATAGACAACCCTCTCCTCCTACCACAAAACATTAACATACGCAAGAGATGCAATTATATAGCTAAATTAGAGGCTAAGCTCTCTCCACCCAAGACTGGAACAGGCAGTCATAAGGAGAAGGTTAACACTTGCACCACACCTCCAGCCTCACATAGACATACTAAACCAACACTGGCAAAAAATACACATAAATACACAAAATCATACTCAGAGGCTCTAAATAAAAACCTGCAAAAGCATCAAAGACCTCCAAAGCAGACACCCAAAAAACCTGCACCTCCCGTCACAAACCAGAAAACACATAAAACACAAAATCAGTGTGCCGCACGATCACAGCCCTTAAGGCGAAATAACATACCTAACACACTAGTAATAGGTGACTCTATAGTCAGGCACACTGACATCCCACTCACTAGGCTGGACAAGGAGAAGGTTACTGTTAGCTGTCTGTCGGGAGCCAGAATCTGCCACATAGCACAAGCACTTAGGTCACTCCAGAACAAGTACAAATCTGATTCTGTCATTGTTCATGTTGGTGTGAATGACCTGAGATGTACCTCCCTGGACTACATGAAAAGAGACATGGAAGAGCTCTCTGATCATGTAGCCCAGGAGGGTATGACCCTGACCCTGAGTAGCATCCTGCCCTCACCAAGAATGATACCACAGTATAAAGAAAAAATTATCAATTTCAACAATTGGCTAAGCTTCTGGTGCCATTCAAAGGGGATCCAGTGTCTGTCAGCCTGGGATGACATGCTCGACAAGCCTCATTGCTTCGCAAAAGATGGCTTGCACCTGTCACCCCTAGGCTTTTGAATACTGGCCTCCATAGTGCCTTTTTTAGGCAAGGCTCAAAAGTCAAACCCACCTCCGTAAACAGCACAAAAAAAAAATGAGAGTTATGCTACTCAACGCCAGGAGTTTAAATCTCAAAATGCACACGCTCGAAGCACTCCTCAGTATGGAGAACGTCGACATATGTGCAGTAACTGAAACCTGGTTCAAGGCTCCACAGAGCACCCCAGTACTACTGGGCTACAACTCATACCACACATTTTGGCCACAGAACATGGACCGAAACACAAAAGGAGGGGGTGTATCCATATTCATTAAGGATACCTACACCTCCAGGTTAGTGGCACAGCATGATAACTCCAAGATCATCCTTGTGCAACTAACATCAGGAAAATCTGCAATGCAAATTGTGGCCTGCTACAGATCACCCTCCATGACCCAGGACCACCACTCCACCTTTCTGGAGACATTGGAAAACATGAAGGTCCTACCGAACACCCTGATATTGGGCGATTTCAATTACCCTACCGTTAAAATCTGCACTTAAAGTTACATTTAGTCGAATTTAGTCGAAAGTTTGCTTGTTTGTTTGTTTAATTGAACTGTGGAGGCTGCCCACTAAAGTGTGCTAGCCTGTGTAACTAATTTATCACTGTCTCTGCATTTTCTGTGTATTTCTACAAAAAAAAAAAAAAAAAAAAAAAAAATAATCCTTGTTTTCCCGCCTTTCTCGTCTAGTTTAGACCAGTATACAGGCATTGCTGTATTCTGGGCTGTGGTGTAGTTCCTGTGTTGTCCATTACCTTACTTGGATAGAAGGAAGTTTCTTTGCTCACCAGTGGGAGTGGGGAGCCTTGAGCAGCCTACCTATCCTTGGGGGAAGTGACCTCAGCACAAGAAGCTGTTAGTAATTGGTTGTTTGGGACTATTCCTAGCTCTTTTGTAGTTCACTGCTTAAAATCCGCCTCTGGGCGTTTTTTTCTGGCTATACTGCTCAGACAAGCTCCACGTGGGTTTACAGAATGGTCCTAGCAGCAAGGAACTCGAAAAAGCGACTACCTTCTGGATTTAAGTATCTTTGCTTTTTTTTCACTGAAAATAGCTTCTGCTGCTTACTTTGAACTAGCCTGAACTGTTTTTTTACTGATTACTGCATTTATTTTAAAATCTGCACTTAAAGTTACATTTAGTCGAATTTAGTCGAAAGTTGGCTTGTTTGTTTGTTTAATTGAACTGTGGAGGCTGCCCACTAAAGTGTGCTAGCCTGTGTAACTAATTTCCCTGTGTCTGCATTTTCTGTGTATTTCTACAAAAAAAAAACAAAAAAACAAAAAAATAATCCTTGTTTTCCCGCCTTTCTCATCTAGTTTAGACCAGTATACAGGCATTGCTGTATTCTGGGCTGTGGTGTAGTTCCTGTGTTGTCCATTACCTTACTTGGATAGAAGGAAGTTTCTTTGCTCACCAGTGGGAGTGGGGAGCCTTGAGCAGCCTACCTATCCTTGGGGGAAGTGACCTCAGCACAAGAAGCTGTTAGTAATTGGTTGTTTGGGACCATTCCTAGCTCTTTTGTAGTTCACTGCTTAAAATCCGCGTTTGCACAGCTTTGCGTGGTCGTGCGCATAGCGCAGCGCCGGTTAAACAAGGTTAAACTTTTTCTGGCTCCGCCAAGTCTGCTCTTCAATTTTTCCCTTAGAGCTGTTCTACTTGCAATCTAAACAGCCTATACTCTATCTGAAAAGCTCAGCACTTGCTTCTTAAGCATTTTTTATACAGGTAAAGCACTCTTAAACAAACAAAAGTACTTCATTCACCTAAATTCTGTTGAGTACCCATTTCCCTATAGGTCCTTTCTGACTCAGTTACACAGCAATCTTTTTCACTATTTCTAGCATGTCGAAGGGTCAGTTGCTGGCGTCCTGTACTGTTCAGCTGGTGAATCTGGGAATCTTGAAGCAATGTTACAATTGCCTCATGTACACAGACAACCCTCTCCTCCTCCCAACAAATACAAATATATGCGAGAGATGCAACTATATAGCCAAACTGGAGGCTGAGCTCTCTCAATTCAGTACTGGCAAGACCAGTCAGGAGGAGAAGGTAACCACGCACACCACAAACCCAGTCTCACATAGAACTATCACAACTGCAAACCAAACACATAAACACACAAAAACATACTCGGAGGCGCTGATTAAAAATCTACCAAAACAACAGAGGCCTCCAAAGCAGACACCCAAGCAACCACCACCTCAAGACATAGCACATGCAACACATAGTTCACAAAGTCAGTGTGCTAAACAGTCACAGCCCTTAAGGCCAAACAACATGCCAGACACACTGACGTCCCACTCACCAGACTGAACAAGGAGAGGGTCACAGTAAGCTGCCTGTCGGGAGCTAGAATCCGCCACATAACACAAGCACTCAGGTCACTCCACAGCAAGTACAAATATGACTCAGTCATTGTACATGCCGGTGTGAATGACCTGAGACGTACCTCCCTGGACTACATGAAAAGAGACATAGAGGAGCTCTCTGATTATGTAGCCCAGGCCGGTATGACCCTGACCCTGAGCAGCATCTTACCCTCACCAAGAATGATGCCACAGTACAAAGACAAAATGATCAGTTTTAACAATTGGCTTAATTACTGGTGTCATTCTAAGGGGATCCAATGTCTGTCTGCTTGGGATGACATGCTTGACAAGCCACGCTGCTTGGCAAGGGATGGCTTGCACCTGTCACCTCTGGGCTTCCGGATATTGGCCAAGGCTCTTGCCACCCCCATAGTGCCTTTTTTAGGCAAGGCTCAAATGACAAACCTACCTCCCCAGAAAACACAAGTGGAAAAAAACTAAGGGTAATGCTGCTCAATGCCAGAAGTCTAAACCTCAAGATGCATGCCCTCGAAGCCCTCCTCAGTATGGAGAACATCGATGTCTGTGCAGTGACTGAAACCTGGTTCAAGGCTCCTGAGAGCACCCCAGCACTATCAGGTTTTACCTCATATCATGATTTCCGGCCCCAAAACTTGGACCGAACCACAAAAGGAGGGGGAGTATCCATTTTCAAAGATACCCACACCTCCAGGTTAGTGGCAACGCACGAAGCATCGGAGACTATCCAGGTGCAACTAACCATAGGCAAAACTGCCTTACAGTTTGTAGCATGCTACAGACCACCCTCTCAAACTCAGGAACCCCACACAGCCTTCCTGAAGACACTGGAGAGTATGAATGTCTCTCCAAATACCATCATTTTGGGAGACTTCAACTACCCAAACATAGACTGGGAACATTACTCAAGCCCCAACACCCTAGCCCAAAGGTTCCTAGAATTCATAAACTCAAATGCAATGGAACAACTAGTCACCATTCCCACAAGAGGAGACAATATACTAGACCTGATCATCACAAGCATGGGGACAAAATGCTCCACACCAGAAGTACATCCCTCCTTGGTAAGATCAGACCATAAATTAATCTCACTGGAAATCCACATCCCGCCCCCACCCCCTGCACAAAAGACCACAGTGAAGAACTTCTCAAAAGCAAACTTCACACTTCTTAAGACTGAAGTGGTATCTTTCATGGCCCCTGGGCCAGTGGAAACCACAACACACACTGCTGAATCCTTTGCAAATGCCTTCTATGGGCACCTTCAAGAATGCATGGATCATGCAATCCCAAATAAAACCAAGACCCATTCCCGCAAAGGCAGGCACCCGGTCTGGTGGACCCCAGCCATAAACAAACTTTACAACAGGAGGAGGAAGCTACTACATGACAGAGCAAAATCCCTAAAAGGGAAGGCATCTCTGATCAGTACTAGCAAAAAACTACGATCACTCATAAAATCATCTAAGGCCAACTTTGAGAGAAAAATCGCAAAAGACTCAAAAGACAATCACAAGGCCTTCTTTAGCTATGTTAGAAACCTGGGTGGAAACTCCCAGATATGCTCAGAGTTAGTCCAAAATGACACAAAATACACTGAACCCACTGACATTGCCAACATTCTGGCAGACAGGTTCAGTGCAAATTTCTCCTCCCCCCCCCCCAAAAGGAGAAATAACTATCCCAGCAGAGTGTAGCCTCCCTAACATCTCAGATGCCCAGGTGAGAGCCGCCTCTCTAAAGCTAAAAACACAGCATCAATGGGACAGGATGGTGTCCCGGGCTGTGTGCTACATGAACTCAAGAGGAACTAAACCCACACATAAGGCTGCTGTTTAATCTTAGCCTTACTACAGGATAGTACCCAAAGAGTGGCGACGGCAACAGTGGTCCCACTTCACAAAGGCGGTGCTTCTACGGACCCTGGAAATTACCGCCCATAAGCTTGACGAGCCTGGTCTGCAAAGCTATGGAGAGGATCATTATGGAACTCATAAACAAAGACATTGGGGACCTACAGACATTGGATCCTACCCAATTTGGCTTTGTAAAGGGCAGATCCTGCCTTTTGAACTTGGTCGACTTTTTGAATCAGTCACTAAGGCCATTGATGAGGGTAAGGCAGTTCACACAGCCTACCTTGACCTTGCAAAAGCCTTTGACACAATACCCCACTCGGGCATCATAGACAAACTCACCAGCTTAAATGTAAACCCATATGTCACAAGATGGGTTGCAAACTGGCTCAAGGACAGAACCCACAGGGTCAGAGTTGCTGGAGCTATGTCAGACTCTAAGCCAGTCACAAGCGGTGTCCCACAGGGCTCAGTCCTGGGACCCCTCTTGTTCGGCATTTATTTTCCGAGGTACAGGCAAACATAGGAGGATTGTGGCTGACAAAGTTCGCAGATGACTGCAAACTGGGCGCCATAATTGATACTCCAGCGGACACAAACATCTTCAGAGAGGCCTCATAGAAATGGATAATTGGTGCCAGAGCCATGGCCTTAAGCTGAACGCCAAAAAATGTATAGTCATACCCTTTGGGAAAAACAAGGTACCGACAAATTACCACATAAGCGGTAATCCATTAAGTACGGAAGAGGTAATCAGGGACCTAGGGACCCAGGTTGACAGTAACCTCTCATTTGACACTCACATTGCCAAAGTGGTTAGGAAGACCTTCTATATTAACCACCTTATCATGAAGGGTTTCACATCTAGATCAATAGAGGTCATTGTGCCCCTGTACTCTTCTCTTATCAGGCCAATGATTGAGTACAATGCCCCATTTGGGATGTATCTCACCCGACACCTGCAGCAGTTGGAAAGACCCCAAAAGTTCCTCACCAAGAGGATAAAGGGTCTTAAACATATGTCATATGCTGCCCGACTGAAAAAACTCCAGCTCTATTCAGTCGCATACCGCCTACTCAGAGGTGATCTGTGCCTGACGTACAAGGCCATGTCCAATCCTGAATTAATGGACATGCTCCACCTCAGAAAATCCAAATCCATCAGAGCCACGAGAACTAGTGACTTAAACCTCAACACAGAAATAAATAGAACGTGCTGGAGGGACAGATTCATAACCCAGAGGCTCCCTACACTCTGGAACAGAATCCCAGTCCATGTTAGGCAGAGCCCCTCACTGACTCTATTCAAGAGAAATCTCGACGAGTGGATGGGAGATCGTAGGTTTACCCCGGGGGTCATCTCTGTGTCACTACTAGACAGAGGCATAGTAAACTAAACCCTAAAAGGGCGTAGTATTCTCATCCTAAGGGGTGGTGTAAGCCACATACACTCTGGCTAGGCTTATAAATGCCCTAGGGCAGATAGCCTAGTATGAACCTATGAACCTATGAACCTATTAACTGGGAAAACTACTCAAGTACAAACTCCCAGGTCCAGTGCTTCCTGGAATTTATCATCTCAAATGCCCTGGATCAGCTGGTATACTCCCCTACCAGAGGTGAAAACATATTGGACCTGGTCATCACCAACATGGGCGACAGGTGTTCCACACCGGAGGTCAACCCGTCACTGGTTAGATCAGACCATAAACTAATCACTCTGGATGTCCACACCACCACCTCCAACCAAGGAAACCACAGTGAAAAACTTTTCTATAGCAAACTTCACCTTACTTAAGACAGAGGTGATAATTTTCACAGCCCCCATGCTAAAGGATAACAGTGTCCAAGATGCAGGAACCTTTACAAATGCACTCTATGAGCACCTACAAGGATGCATGGATCCTGCCATCCCTAGCACAGCCAAGACTCACTCCCCTAAGAGAAGGAAACCAGTCTGGTGGACCCCAGCCGTAAACAGGCTATACAATAGAAGGAGGAAACTAGTTAAAAAAAAAAGCAAATCACAAGAAGGAAAGACATCCCTGATCAGTATTAGTAAGAAACTAAGGTCCCTCATAAAATCCTCCAAGGCTAACTTCGAAAAAAAAATAGCCAAGGATTCGAAAGATAACCACAAAGCCTTCTTTAGGTATGTCAAGAATCTAAGTGGCAACTCACAGATATGCTCTGAGCTAGTGCAAAATAGCACAAAATATACTGAACCCACTGATATTGCCAAAGTCCTGGCAGATAGATTCAGTGCAAACTTCACCCCCTCTCACCCCTAAAAGGGCCCACAACAATACCGGAAAAGTGTAGTGTCCCAGAAATCACAGACGCACAGGTGAAAACAGTCCTTTCAATAGCCAAAAGCACATCATCAGTGGGGCCAGATGGTGTCACAGGCTGCGTCATGCACGAATTACAGAACGAACTAACCCCCCACCTAAACACACTGTTCAACCTCAGCCTCTCCACAGGCTACGTGCCCATAGAATGGCACACAGCAAAGGTTATTGCGCTCCACAAAGGAGGGGCCACAACTGACCCTGGTAACTATCGCCCCATAAGCCTAACTAGCCTGGTCTGCAAGGCTATGGAGTGCATCATCATGGAACTCATCAACAAAGACATTGGGAACCTCCAAACACTTGACCCAACCCAGTGCGGCTTTGTTAAGGGCAGATCATGCCTATAAACCTGGTTGACTTCTTCGGGACAGTCACCAAGGCCATAGATGAGGGGAAGGTGGTTCACACAGCCTACCTTGACTTCGACAAGGCTTTTGACACCATTCCCCACTCAGGAATTATAGAAAAACTCACCAGCTTGAAAATAAACCCCTACGTCACGAGATGGGTTGCCAACTGGCTTACAGAAAGAACTCACACGGTAAGAATAGTGGGCTCCAGGTCTGACTCTAAACCAGTCACAAGTGGTGTCCCACAAGGCTCAGTCCTGGGACCCCTACTGTTCAGCATATACTTTTCAAGTACAGGCAAACACAGGAGGACTATGGCTAACCAAGTTCGCCGATGACTGCAAACTGGGAGCCATAACTGACTCTCCAGCTGACACGGACATTCTCCAAAAGGGCCTTACTGAGACGGACACCTGGTGTCAAAGTCATGGTCTCAAGCTAAATGCCAAAAAATGCATAGTCATCCAATTTGGGAAAAACAAAACACCCATGAATTACCACATAGGTGGCAGCTCCCTTAATACTGAAGAGGTAATAAGAGATCTAGGGACCCAGGTAGATAGTAATCTCTCCTTTGACAATCATATTGCCAAAGTAGTTAGGAAATCCTTCTATGTAGCTCATCTAATTACTAAAGGATTTGCATTTAAGAATAAAGAGGTTATGGTGCCCCTCTACTCATCGGACCAATCATAGAGTACAATGCCACATTTGTGATGTACCTCACAAGACACTTCCAACAGCTGGAAAGACCACAAAAGTACCTCACCAAGAGGATTACTGGCCTCAAACATATGTCTTATGCAGCCCGACTGGAAAAACTCCAGCTGTACTCAGTCGCATATCGCTTACTCAGAGGTGATCTCTGCCTGACTTACAAAGTCATGTCTTGCTCAGAATTGATGGACATGCTCCACCTAAAGAAATCCAAGCCACTGCGAGCCACTCACTCTAGTAAGCTAAACCTCACCACAACAATAAATAGAACATGCTGGAGGGATAGATTCCTGTCACAGAGACTCCCATGCTTTGGAACAAAATTCCTAACTACATTAGGCAGAGCCCCTCACTAACACTCTTCAAGAGAAACCTTTACGAGTGGATGGGTAACAGAAAATACACCCCTGGGATCACTTCATTCGCTCTTCTTGACAGAGGCTCAGTTAATTAATAAATGGGGTGGCGGAAGCTGACACACTCTGGCTAGGCTTATAAATGCCTTCGGGCAGATAGCCTAGTACCTACCTATGAACCTATAATAGTTTTAGTTTCCCAACCCCCCTTGCTATTTTTGTGTTGTTCTTATACTTAGTGGCTTTGATGTTGCCCGCCCATACTGTATATCTGATCTGGGACACTCCTCCCAGTCTAGTGTCATTAGTTCATTCAATCTAATAGAGAGAGAACATTTGTGAAGGCCAACCCACTCAGATACTTAACCTTGAATTAACTTCTGTTCCAGCTTTCTCCATTTCCATTTTACTGCAAAAAAAATTCTAAGCTTGTTTCCCCCCTTTCCTGTAACAAGTCTAGTCCATATACAGATTTGCTGTATCCAGGACTATTTGTAAGCTCCTGAACCCCCCCCCCCCCGCCCTTAATTAGCGTTAAACTATTCCCTCCACCACAAAGTCTTCTCTTCAAATTTTCCCTTACAACTAGCCAGCTTTTTAGTTTTAGCACTCAAATTTGTTTCTTTGAGCTCAGCACTTGTTTAGAATGTATTGTAAGCACTAAATAAGCTACAAATTACTACAGCACTCAACTTTCCTCACTTGTTTAGAGGAAAACAGTTTTTAGTACTTAATAAATAAGCACCTATCCAGGCATGTCTAAAGGTCAGTTCCCTGTGTTTTCTCCTGTCTACCTGATGAATCTGGGCATCTTGGGGCAATGCAGCAATTGCCTCATGTACACAGACAACCCTCTCCTCCTACCACCCAACACTACAACCTGTGAGAGATGCACTTATATAGCCAAACTGGAACCAAAGCTCTCTTCACTGAAGGCTAGACAGTCAAGAGGAGAAGGTAAAGACTTGCACCTCGCCATACTCATCACATAGTCCCTCAAAACCTACACCACCAAAACACACACATAGAAGCACAAAACACATGCCTACATTCACAGAGGCTCTCAATAAAAATCTGCCCAAACAACCGAGACCTCCAAAGCAGAAATTCAAGCAACCTCCACCCCCCAACACAAACCAAATGACACATAGCCCACAAACTCAGTGTGCCACTCAATTACAGCTCATAAGGCATAACGTACCCAACACTCTAGTCATAGGTGACTCTATAGTCAGGCACACTGATGTTCCACACACCAGACTAAACAAGGAGAAAGTTACTGTCAGCTGCCTGTCAGGTGCAAGGATCAGCCACATAACACATGCACTCAGGTCACTCCATAACAAGCACAAATATGACTCAGTCATTGTCCATGTTGGTGTGAATGACCTGAGACGTACCTCCCTGGACAACATGAAAAGAGACATGGAGGAGCTCTTTAATCTTGTAGCCCAGGCAGGTATGACCCTAGCCCAGAGTAACATCCTGCCATCAGCCAGAATGATACCACAGTACAAGGACAAAATGATTGACTTCAACAATTGGCTAAGCTTCTGGTGTAATTTTAAGGGAATCCAGTATCTGTCTGCCTGGGATGACATGATCGACAGACCACGATGCTTTGCCAAAGATGGCCTGCACCTGTTGCCCTTGGGATTCCGGATACTGGCAAAGGCTCTTGCTACCCCTATAGTACCTTTTTTAGGCAAGGTTCAAATGACAAATTCACCACCATAACAGGTACAAGCAAGAAAAATCTGAGGGTAATGCTACACAATGCTAGAAGTCTAAACCTCAAAATGCATTCACTCAAGGCACTCCTTAAAATGGAGAACATTGACATCTGTGCAATGCCAGATACTTGGTTCAAAGCTCCAGAGAGCACCTCTGCATTACTAGGTTATAATGCATTTCTCACCTTTCGGCCACCTAACCCAGACCGAAACACTAAAGGTGGAGGTGTGTCCATATTCATTAAGGATGTCCACACATCCAAGCTAGTTGCTCAGCATAATGCATCCAAGATTATCCAAGTGCAACTAACTCTGGGCAAGACCGCAATCCAAATTGTAGCTTACTACAGACCCCCCACCATGCCCCAGGATTCCCACTCCTCTCCTCTTTTCTTGATACACTGGAAAATATTAGGGTACAACCCAACACCCTAATAATTGGTGATTTCAACTACCCCACCATTAACTGGGAAAACTACTCATGTACCAAGTATTTTGCTCAACGTTTTCTGGAATTCATAAATTCCAGTGCCTTGGATCAACTTATCCACACCCTCACCAGGGGCAGCAATATCCTAGACCTGGTCATTACCAACATGGCCAACCGGTGTTCCACACCAGAGGTCAGTTCCTTGTTGGTCAGATCCGACCACAAGCTAATCACCCTGGACATCCACATCCCGCCCCCACCCCCCATTAGGGAAACAACTGCAAAAAATTTCTCCAAAGCCAACTTCATGCTTCTTAAGACAGAAGTGGCAAACTTCAAGGCACCCATGCAGATGGACAATAGAGGTACGACTGCTGAATCCTACACAAACACACTTTATAAGCACTTACACGAGTGCATGGATCGTGCTATCCCTAACAGAACCAAGATGCTATCCTCCAAAAAAAAAAGGAAGCCAATCTGGTGGTCTTCTGCCATAAACAAACTCTACAACAGAAGAAAGAAACTGTTGCAAAAATGAGTAAAATCCCATGATTGGAGGAACTCCCTGGTCAGCCTCAGTAAAAAGTTGCGATCCTTCATAAAATCCTCCAAAGCTAGTTATGAAAACAAAATCACCACTGACTCTAAAGACAGCCAGAAAGCATTCTAAAGCTATGTCAAGAATCTCAATGGCAACACTCAGATCTGCTGTGAGTTACAGCACAATGGCACTAAATATACAGAACCAACTGATATTGCCAACATCCTGGCAGATAGGTTCAGTGCTAACTCTACCCCCCTCTGACCTCCTAAAGGGCCCATCTCTATACCGGAAGAATGCAAAGTTCCTGTAATCACGGCTGCACATGTAAAAACCTCACTCTCCAAAGCCAAGAACACAGCTTCCATGGGACCTGACAACATCCCAGGCTGCATTCTACATGAACTACAGAATGAACTGGCACCCCACTTAAGTACCATGTTCAATCATAGCCACACCTCAGGCTTTGTGACCATTGAATGGCACACTGCGACAGTTATCCCACTCCACAAAGGGGGAGCCATGACAGACCCTGGGAACTACTGCCCCATTAGCCTGATGAGCCTTGTCTGCAAGGCCATAGAACGTATCATCATGGAACTCATAAACAAAGACATTGGTAATCTCCAAACTCTGGACCCCACACAGTTTTGGTTTATAAAAGGCAGATCATGTCTCCTAAACCTGATAGACTTCTTTGAAGCAGTCACCAAAGCCATAGATGAGGGTAAGGTGGTTCACACAGCCTATCTAGATCTCGCCAAGGCTTTCAACACCATCCCTCACTCTGGAATTATAGATAAACTCACTAAACTAGGTATAAATCCCTATGTCACAAGATGGGTTGCCAACTGGCTTACTGACAGAACCCACACTGTGAAAGTAGCAGACTCCAAATCCGACTTCAGAACAGTAACAAGTGGAGTACCACAGGGTTCAGTCCTGGGTCCTCTCCTGTTTGGTATCTACTTCTCTGAAGTACTCTAAAGTGTGATAAGAGACCTTGGGACACAGGTAGACAGTAGTCTCTCCTTTGATAATCACATTGAAACAGTAGTCAGGAAATCCTTCCACGTGGGGCACCTCATCACAAAAGGTTTCTCATCCAGAAAAAAGAGGTCATTGTTCCCCTCTACTCATCACTCATTAGACCCATTATAGAGTACAATGTCCCTTTTGGTATGTACCTCACAAGACATCTACAACAACTGGAAAGGCCACAGATACCTCACAAAGAGGATTACCGGCCTCAAACAGATGCCCTACACAGACCTTCTCAAAAAACTCTAGCTTTACTCCATCGCATATCGCCTACTCAGAGGTGATCTCTGCCTAACATACAAAGCTATGTCAAACCCAGAGCTGTTGGACATGCTCCATTTAAAGAAATCCCAATCCCTCCGAGCTACACGCACTAGGGACCTAAACCTTGTCACCACAATAAACAGAACATGCGGGAGGGATAGATTCCTGTCCCAGAGACTTCCCATACTCTGGAATAAACTACCTATCTATATCAAACAAAGCTCCTCATTAGCACTCTTCAAGAAAAATCTCGATGACTGGATGGGAAATAGGAAATTCACCCCGGGGATCACCTCTGTGGCTCTGCTTGACAGTGGCACAGGAAAATAATTTTCTTGGGTGGCAAAAGCCAGGGTACCTTTTTGGCTGGGCTTGTATAGGCCCTAGGGCCAATAGCCTAGTACCTACCTATGAACAGGCTAACACAGAAGGTCTTTGGCTAACTAAGTTCGCAGATGACTGCAAACTAGGAGCCATAATCAAAACACCTAACGATGTGGACATCCTACAATAGGGCCTCACTGAGACAGATGCCTGGTGTCAAAGCCATGGCCTCAATCTCAATGCCAAAAAGTGCATGGTCGTCCCCTTTGGTAGAAACTCTGTACCCATGAAGTACCACATAGGTGGTAGTCTACTTAACACTGAAAGTGTGATAAGAGACTTTGGGACACAGGTGGACAGTAGTCTCTCCTTTGATAATCACATCGCCACAGTGGTCAGGAAATTCTTCTACGTGGCACACCTCATCACAAAAGGTTTCTCATCCAGAAAAAAAGAGGTCATTGTTCCCCTATACTCATCACTCATTAGACCCATTATAGAGTACAACGCCCCTTTTGGTATGTACCTCACAAGATATCTACAACAACTAGAAAGCCCTCAGAAATACCTCACAAAGAGGATTATTGGCCTCAAACAGATGACCCAAGCAGACCGTCTCAAAAGCTCCAGCTTTACTCCGTCGCATAGCACCTACTCAGAGGCGATCTTTGCCTAACATACAAAGCTATGTCAAACCCAGAGCTGTTGGACATGCTCCACTTAAAGAAATCCCAATCCCTCCGAGCTATACGCTCTAGGGGCCTAAACCTTGTCACCACAATAAACAGAACATGCTGGATGGATAGATTCCTGTCCCCAGAGACTTCCCATACTCTGGAACAGACTACCTATCTATGTAAAACAGAGCTCCTCATTAGCACTCTTCAAGAAAAATCTTGATAATTGGATGGGAAATAGGAAACTCACCCCATGGATCACCTCTGTGGCTCTGATTGACAGGGACACAGGAAAATAATTTTCTTGGGTGGCGAAAGCCAGGGTACTTTTTTGGCTAGGCTTATATAGGTCCTAGGGCCAATAGCCTAGTACCTACCTATGAACCTATAAACCTACGAAATGCAGTCAATGTGTTAAACTGCTGCAGTTGTGAGCATTACCCAGACATAAGATTTACTTTGCAAGGAGCGTTTGACATGGCATCCAATACTGTACAATCCAAAGAAAATTAATTATTAATTGGTGCATGTCAGTACTGCTGTGATAAATGTGGGGAATAATACAGAAACCCTCTATGCAGGTATTTAGGAATGAATCTTTATCTACTTGCCACACATTGTACAAATGATTTGCACCTTGCAGTAATTTGGTATTTCTTAGGCACACATTTAATTAACAGTTGTGGTCTGTGACTAATGCAGAAATCTTGAGATTGTTGTCATCTACCAGCATAGCCACAGGTCTTTTTAATCCTTCCATTCCATTGTTTTCAAATTCTTTACCTCATTGCTCTTAACAGGCATAAAAAAAAACAAATGCATTTATGTATGGTGAAGTAAATGTATGTTAGAATTATATGTTAAATAAGGTTGGGCATATGTCCAACTACTTGCTGGTTTAACTGCACGACTTCCACTGACACATTTCCCAGGTGGCATTCCAGGAGACTGTAACATCCAAACTTGGCTAAATGCCTTGGGTTGTCACAATGGCCATCTCCAGCCAACTGTAAGCCACCATGGATTGCTTTCAACTTCTGTATTACATTCTGTTTCCCTTCTCTCCAGATTAAGTCATTGCATGGAGATTAGATATATTTTTTGATGAGTCCCATATGTTGCCCATGAAATACACACAGTATTCATGTAATGCCTTAGACACTGAACATCCAGGCAGCAGTATTACAGCTGCCATGGCCACTTTTCCAACCATATTCTGCCCTTTCACAGGTTGGTTTGTCCATGCCCTATTAAATACACAGAAGGAGCACCTCACTGTCACTTTAAGTAAGGTTCCACAAACACATGTTGGAAAATCAAATGAAAAAGTAGGAAACACTTCAGTTCTACAGGAAGTGTATGTTGAGAAAAGTTCCTGCAAGCCTGAGTGATACAAAATATACACTGGTTCCTCATGAATGTGGTACCCATAGCAATCTGCATGTCCAAACAAATAAGGAAGCATTATACAACAATTACCTGCTACATATATCAAATGGAATACTAATAACTGTTCAGTGATACTTGACTTAGGAAGTATTATGTAATATTCCTGTATTACTACCAGCACTATAACTTCATGAAAAGGAAGATCTCAGTAAAACTGTACTTCAAGAATCATTCCATAGAATGCCCACTTCTGTAAGTATCTGTCTAGAGAAATGCATCAAGTGGGATGCCCACAGAGATATCTTTCTTAAAGTGTAGAAGTCCTGAAAATGTCTGACATGAATCATGTCAAACCTGTCACAATGCTTGTTGTTCTACAGACTGCTAAGAGGTGACCTGTGTCTGCAATGCAAACCATCCTGTGACCTGATGCTGATGTTTTACAGCACATCAGTCAGTCAATATTAATCCGAAATGATAGTTGTATGGATGTAAACCTCTTATGCAACATCAGCAGAACAGTTGAGAGAGACAGACCTGCCCTGCAGAGAATAACACTCCTCTGGAACAGACTTCCCTGTCCACATAATATAAAAATTGTAAAACTTGTCCATATCCAACCTGTAATTGGATATCTGAATGTGGGTAATGTAATGTACCCTGGTAGTGCACCTTCCACTTCTTATGAAGAGACCCGGCCCCTACATCTTTAATCTATTGCAAGGCTCACCTCATATTCTGTATGGTACAATCCCAATTATTGCCATTATGTTTATTATATTGTGATCGACCACAGACATTCTGTAACCAAATATGACAGGTTAATTTAAACATGAAAGTACAAATTGGCTAGGGTACAAATGCACTGATAAAGAAGATTCCAAGATGGCCGCTGACAACTAGACATGCATTAAGCTGCAGCTCCATAAACTAAAAGTTTAATCTGTAATAAAGCCTAAACATCCTGTGTTCAAAAGGAAAAACCTGCACAACTCTGGCACAAACACCATCTAAGAAGTGAGAAAACAGCTTTAACTACAAATACTAAGCTCATTTTGAACTTTTAAAGTACCTTCTAAGTCAGCAGGGAAGCAGTGACTGAGACCGTGTGGCAAGGCCTGCTCAGTTCTACAGCTCAGCAACATCTGGAAAAAACTTCAAAACAAAAAGAAAAATCACTATGGCAAACAACCAGGACCAAAGTAAGGAACTAATGGAAATACAAACGTCCAAATCAAAAATATCTGCAATTGTGACTCCTGAAAAGGACACAGCAAGTAAGAGACAGAAAACATCGAAGTCACAATACGAAACAAATAAAGTTTCTTTGAGAGCAAAAAATGAAAATTCATACTCAGTAGAAGATATAAAAACAGCCCTTCTACCACTCCAGAGTGACATTCGTGAGTTTTCTGAAAAGCTTAGTTGTATGGGAAACAGCACTGAACAAATTGCGGCAAGACTAACCTTAAATGAAACTAAGACTGAGGAAAATACAGCTGAAATCAAAGCCCTGAAGACTACAATTAAATCCAACGAACAGACCATAAAAGAACTCCAATCAAAAATGATAGACCTTGAAGCAAGAAGCAGAAAGAACAATATAATTATAAGAGGGGTACCTGAAATATTTGACCAAACACAACTGAATACAATAATTAAAGAGATTGTGGAAACAACTGTTGAAAATAAGATTATAGCAAAAGAAATGATCACTGAACGTGCACACAGATCTCTTCGGAGATCACAGGATGAAACTGTACCAAGACAAATTTATGTAAAAATATTCAATGCAGCACACACCTACATGATTCTAATGGCTGCTAAACAAAAATGAAATATAACATGGAGGGGCCATAAAATAAGCATTACATAAGACCTACCTCTGCCCATCAACAAAGAACGCCAAGAACTAGCTCCTTTCTGCTCTTATCTAATTAAGAAAAATATCAGATTTCAAATGTGCTATCTTGCAAAACTTATGTTCAGCTACAATGATCAAAAATACTGTGTTCAAAATAAAACTGAAGCTAAAACCACATTTACCAAATCATTCGTAGAAACCCCTGAAGCAAAGAAATAACACAGCAACATAGCCGATAAACTAAAGCTTAAGCCAGCTTTTTTAAAAGCTATGCTTTAAGGTAAGGCTATAGAACATGATTATTATAAAGTTCTGCATGTGTCATTATTTAGCCCCTGCATTCCGGTTATATAACATGCTGTGTAATCAGCAATCATTACGGTCAAATGTCAGCTTAAATCTATAATGCAGTCATACGGTCAAAAAACATAGCAAGTAACTACCGTGTAAAATCAATCTATATACCTCTATATACTCTGCAAACAGTTACATTTCTAAACAAATCTAATTTTAACTACATAAGAAGGTTCCAAAAGCTCTTCACATCTTACTAAATAAACCTAAAAATAATGTTTTGCTGAAAATCGCAAATAAACAAAAACAAAGCTAGTAAAGAATATAAAAATAACTTCCAGCCACAAAAAAAAAAAAAAAAAAAAAATGCTTAAACAAGCTTTAATTAAAGAAATTTACCACTTTTGATGATCTGTAGAGCTGTCTGTGCAGCGTGAACCGGAAGTAACAACACTCAGATCTATGCAGTGCTGGGAGGTCAACAGACAACTTCCTTTGAAGGTTTAAAGGTCAGGAGCAGCTAAGCACTACTGGGAACTACAGAGCTCAATGTACTGTAGTAAAAGAAATCGGAATTAAAGAAACTATGAAAGCATAAGAAGACATAGCTTTTCAAGGTAAAAAAAACAGGACTTTTGCAAGTGCAATTAAAGGATTTTTAAGTGTGAGGCAAATGTCTAAGAAAAGTATTTTTTATTTGTTACTGTTGCAAGTTTCTAAAATGTTTTTGTGCTAGAATGTAAATGTATATAGCAATTGTTATTTTGTAATGATAAAAAAAACTGCTTATTTAAATAACTAACTTTTCATGAAAGTTATATCTGTTCAAAACACAAGTTGATGAAGGTCTTCAGTAGTCATTTATTTTAGTTTCAGTTCTGGTCTGTATGTTAAATATGTAAAGTTCTTTAGTTCTAAGTAAAACTAAATGCTGCCCCATGCAGGAGACACTGCTTGTAGACTTAGCAGGATGTTTCTGTTTCTCTTTCTAAAAAGTGTACTTCTGATTTTAAAAGTAATGTTAACTAAATAAATGTATTCACGTTATGTTTATATGATGGTATCCAAAACTGTGGATGTATAGTTAGGAAGACTTACATTTCTAGTATAATTATTATTTAAATGTTTCTATTTGCATGAAGCAGTACACTGCAGTTAAAATGTGTTTAGTTGGTGTACCAGAAATGCAATAGGTGTAATATGCACACTAAGCATCAGGAATCTGAATGTCACTTTTCTGCAAAAAAAAAACAAAACAAAAAAAACAATATATATATATATATATATATATATATATATATATATATATATATATAGGGTTCAATGTAAAATTACTTAACAATGTTTAAGCATATTTAGATAATCTTTGATTAACTGTGCACAAGCAAATGTCTTTAGTTAAAAATAAAACGGGGCTATAACGTTTTAAATGGCTTTCTCACAAACAACCCTCAAATGGCAGATAGTCCTATAAACTGTAATGATTGTAATCAAAAACCAGGCTTTACATAATGTTTTTTCTTTTCATTTATTAAGATATTAACACACTGTTCTTCTTTCGGCTTTTCCCGGTTAGGGGTCGCCACAGCGGAACTCCAGTCTGCTAATGATTGGCAGTAGATTTTTACAGTGCCGAGGTGCCAGCTCGATGCCCAACCTTCAACGAAGGCATGCCCATTCTATGCATGTCTTTCGAATGCCACTTGACCATGGGGAGGACATGCAGACTCCACACAGAAGGCGCTCCAGCTGAGAATCGAATGGGAGAACCTTTTGCTGTGAGGCGACAACGCTACCGCTGCAACACCACGGCTTCTAAGATATTAACACACTACTGCAAAATAATCTATAAATAGTTTCAACATGTTTAGAGCACACACTTCATTAAGGAGCATGCAACTGTGTGTCAGGTATGATTGGCGTCACTTAGAACGAAGTAAAGTCTCTAGTTATTATCTCCCTTTACCAGCAATATAACAACACTCCCAGATGGTATTCAAACAACACACTAATCATAAAATTTAATACCACAAAAAGGAAGGGAGATAGATGGGTAGGCACTTGTGGGAGGGGGGGGATGTTGGAAGCCATCCTGTTCAAAAGTATGATACCCATAAACAATTTTCTTCATCACAATAATGACTTAATTTGTTACAAATACAAAAATAATCTAAGGCCACTCTTTTATCTGTATGTAAACAACAGATAGCCAGCCATGTACATAGTTGATACCTGGAATGTTAATGGGTTAGGTGACAGCAAAAAGCTAAATCTAATTCTGTACTTAATCTATCAAGCTAACTCAAATATCATATTCTTACAAGAGACGCACCTTAACAAAGAACAATGGTTAAAAATTAGCTCAAGAAAATGAATCAAGCAAATTATTTCATCAGGGGACAGCTCTGCTACAAAAGGAACAGTTATTATTATCAAAGAATCCTTTCAAGAGAACATAACAAATAGTAACTATGATACAAAAGGAAGATGGTGTTTTTTCACTAGCATGCATCCACAAACAAAACACAATACTCTCTTCTTGAATATATATGGCCCATGTTCAAACCAGCATCTCTTTTTATATGAAATATACAACCTGCTATTAAACTTTGCCAATCATTCTATCATTATGGGGGGGTGGGGATTGGAATTGTTTAATCAACCCACTTACAGCTAGCTCAAACAAAAACAGAAAACAGCCGGCCCAAGTGACATCAGCTCTAAATGAACTCCTACATAATCACAACCTTGTTGACCCCTACCTAATTTTGGACCATGACAGATCAATAAGCAAATACACTTTCTATTCCCCTTTATTAACCTCAAGCTACCAAAAAAACTACTCAAAGCAATGGAAAAGGACCTTTCCACATTCCTATGGTACCCTAAAACAAGAATAAGCTACAAAAACCTTACAATACCAAAAATAAAAGGCAGGTTGGGGCTACCAGATTTTGGCCTACATTACCTTATTACAAAAGCAAATAGGATGATCCAAACTGCGGAATATGATAGTGCAAAAAAGACTTGGTACCCAATATGGGTTAAAATACGGGCAAATTTACTAAATTCCATAAGCATAAATCCCAGTGTTGTTCCTTTCCTCCAACTCCAACAAAATTTTTTCAAAACTACACCCAATAATCAAAAATGGTATTACTGCATTCCAAACCCTTTTTCTTTCTATAAATCTGCAGAATTACTGTTACAAACTATACATACAAACCCAAATATTAAGTTAAATAATACAATGATTGATCTCAAACCATTCCCAACAATTAAAGAACTAATAGTATGGGATATCCTACAGTACAAAGATGACACACTTGATAAACTAAGAGAAAAATTCAAGTCACCAGCTTGCTATAATTACATTCTTAGACAAAGGATATCAATAATAAACCTAAAGTATTCAAACCACAAAATAGAAATACAGAGTATAGAAAATACTCAAAACATAATCAAAGCTCTAAAAGCTAAAGAAAAAATGTTATCAAATTCATATAAATTAATAAATGAGTTAAAACACCAATCTGCGTTACTATACTCAAAATGCTGGGAAAACGTAAATAATAATATCTCTATAATACAAAAACAAGAAGTCATTAATAATACCCTAAAACTTACACCTTTCAAAAACCTCATATAAACACAACTGATGATTAACAATAATGCATATTATACCCCAGCTGTTTTCAAAAAATTGGTTACAAACAAAGGTCACTGTGCCCCTTCTGCTCTAGGGAAGATGTGGATATTCTCCACATCTTCTGGAGCTGCGAGAAAATCTTCAAGCTCTGGCGTTCTCTAAGAATGCAACTAGAGAAAGTTGGATAACCAAAAAACACTCTCTCTTGGGAAACAATGATCCTGCATATTATTCCTAGTTCAATCATTGGAATGTGCAAACATATCTTAGTTACGGTATGAGTACTACTTAAATTCTATATATCTAAGAATTGGGTCAAAAACAAAAGCATCTCATGGAACAACTTTAAAGAAATGGCAGTTAAATATATCACCTTTCACAAACTACCAGAATAATAATGTTGCAATGTTGCAATCTTTAAAAATAAAAAGTGAATTTTGTGATGCCTAAAGGTTAGTAAAGATGGGAGTGCCATAATCAATTGTGGAGAGAAGATGAGTAGTGGCAAGTGTAGTTTTAGTTGCATCTGTGGTAATGTTTTTGGCTGTATAAAGCATCCCTAGTTTTAGATGGGTTTTTCTTCTACAATGTTGTATATGCAGGTCAGATTTTAAATTATCATCCACTATCATCCCTAATGATTTGTTATGAGAAATAACTTTATATTCTGTATTTTCTCAAAGTATTGACCTCCTTTACATGAACTCTTGACTAACATTTCAAGAGTCACTTTGTCACTGTATCTGTATTGTACACATACTTGGCTATAACACAATGTGTTTTAAGTACTTTCTCTCTACAGTGAAGCCATTACCCCTTCACTACTTTCTCTTTTTGTTCACTTTCTTCTCTCTCTATTTTTCTTTCCCTTTCCTTTTCACAGCAAACTCTGTCCTTTTATCATCTTTTCTTCCTTAAATCATTTTTCAATAAACTTAGTATAGTGTGCTGAAAATGTACTTAATTATATATTTTTACTACAATGTTATATTAAAATGTACTTAAACTGTCTCTTATGAGCTTTAAAATTTTTTTTTACCTGTACTGATAATGTTGGAGCTCTTCTCCCCACGACTCTATTGAAAAGAGGTCTCTGACAGGGCAATCAGATTTTGACAGTAAACAAATAAATGCATATTGCTGCATGAGGTAGCTTCTTAAGAATGGGGTGAAACTACTGAAAATTGCCTAAGTCTGCACCCTGTTGTTGTTTGTCTTTTCCCAGTTAGGGGTTGCCACAGTGGAACTCCAGTCCGCTAATGATTGGCAGTCGATTTTTATAGTGACGAGTTGCCAGCCCGATTCTCAACCTTCAGCAAAGGCACGCCCATTCACGCATGTCTTTCGGAGGCCACTCAACTGCAGGAAGAACATACAGACTCTACACAGAAGGCACTCCAGCCGAGAATCGAACAGGAGAACCTCTTGCTGTGAGGTAACAACGCTACCATTGTACCACGGCAGCTTGTACTTATGCCACACTTTACACTCCAAACTAGAGCTTGATATTCTACTTTGAAGAAGTAGAAATGCTGCCAGATATCTGTATCATAATATGTCGCATCCCCAGAAGTCAGAATTAACCTTGAGTTCTATGTGCTATCATGCAAAGATTATAAGATATCAAGTTTATACTCTGCCAATAAAACATGTGGCTGCCATGCAACACAATATAGTCAAACACCAAAAAGTGCTCAAGCTAAATGTACTTGTGCATATTCCAAACAAAAATAATCCAAAATAAAAACAAGAATTGCACAACTAATCAGAATCTACTTCATTCAAAAATGATGCTGATGACATGCTGTACATGAAAGTTCTACTTATCTTATTGATTATTAAATTATTTTCTATTATTTTTTATGAACTTGTGCAATTCTTGTTTTTATTATGCAACAGAATATGTCTGCACAACACTAGTTTCATGTTGATTTAACATAAATTAAAAAGTTTGTCTCTTTATAGAGCAGGCAAGCTGTTAAAAGGATGTTACCCTAATCACTTTTAATCAGTGGTAGTGGTTTAGGTCAAAATGAGGGCATGGTGCCACATGCTACCATCACAAAATGCCATGAATGTCAAAGAGATATTCTCTCCACTCATTACTGGGATTCTTAAAAGGCAGATAATTGTTAAAGCCTTGTTTACAATAATGAAGAAATAATATTATTGTCAAATGCATATCATGACCCTCTTATATGGCAATATTGTGGGCCAGAATAATTCTATTTTATTACATACCACCAATCAAATGTTGCAGTCTTCACAGTTGCATACTTTGCATCTTTCCAGAGGCATCTCTATAGAATAGAATGATTCTAGAAAACTGCTGGCTGCCATCTTGGTTATATGCACTATACTGGCATCATATTCTGATCTACAGCAATACCACTAATTAGGGGCCAAGTATCTGTCAAAAGATACATTACTCACAGCTAGTAGAAAGCAGCTCTTTGGCTTGTTTCTATTTTACAGCAGCAATACTGTCAATCAGTATTGCTGCCCCCTCATTAGAATTCTATAGCAGCAATACTGATGAGGAGGCATTCTGCTATCTGGGAGTAGGATAACAGTCAGGTAGATAATCTGCCTACTGCATATGGTACAACAAAATTTCCACAGTGCTACATGCAACCATTGAAGTATAGCATAGCTGGCATAGCACTTTCCTTCATTAATAACACAGCTGTAGATCAGAATGATACTATGTGATTATATGTTAGCATGAAGCAGAGAAAAACATCACACAGATATTTATCAACTCATCACTACGTTGCCAACTGTCAGAATGGCATCAGAGCACTAAGGGCTGCCATTAGTGAGCAGCACAGCTGTTGTATGAATGTTCTGATCATCAGCAAGACTGATTTGGGTCAGTAAAGGGACAGATTATTTAATGGTATCAATTTATAATGACATAAATATCAGAAAGCTGCTGAAGGCTCTCACTAATGGTACTACCATAGGTCAGGTTGGTACCAGACACATCAATGAGTAGCAGTGCCATTTGACAGATGTTCAACATGCTCTTCCCACTGATCAAGACAGCTATCATAAGTCCAAGAAGTGCCAAAGTAGTTTTCACGATGGCTGTCTAGCTAGAGATGTCACAGCATCAGCTTACCCTAGTAAGAATTCAGCTACTCTCTGTAAACTAGAAAAGCATGTCCTACAATAATAGCAACCTCTTGAAAAAAGTCTTAAAAAATAAACAAACTAAACCAGTCGGGATCTTATTGTTAGAAGTACACGGCCTCACCCCTATTCTCGCCTGAAATGCCCTAAAGCTAACAAACTTAAGCAATCTGCCAATATAAAGCATCTTAAGAAACTAAGAATAATAGGCTTGCACAAGAAGGAAGAGCTATATTACATTTTAACTTTCAAGAAACCATGCAATCAATAATTGATGTACCAAGAAAGTACCTTTATGAGACTGCTTGAATCAGAGGTACATGCAGAGGCTTCCCATACCAAGAAGGAAGAGGAAGAGTGAAACAGGAAATCACATTTTAAAATGGAATATTACTTCATTAAAATGCCACCGTAAAAGACTTAAACGATCAAGTGATTTTATTGCAAAATAAAGTGATAGACCTGGACTGTTACTGCAGAGAAAACTTTATCATCAGAGAAGTTTTATTAATCAGTAGCCACTGAGATATGATCTGAAATGCACAAAATACATTAATATCTGTTCTGGTCTGCACAAATATCAAAACAACTGACATTTTAAAGGGGGTACATATAACTCTGCATTTGACAACAGCACTAGGAGAGCCACCAAGAATGAAATCATACCTCTCAGCCTTTTAATGCAAGAAATCTGGACAAAGTCATAAGTAATGGGATGACAAAGGCCCACAAATAGGGACACTTTTTAAATATCGCTCTTACAAGCTTAGAAAGTATAGAGCAACGGGTTTTGTATTAGCATGCATTTTCTGAAGGTTATGAAGTCTGAAACTCAAATGACTGTCATTATTTTCTGACTTCAACCCTTAATGATTTGCCAATGATTTGCTAGAAATCCACAATTTTATGAGAATCAAGACTAAAAATATGACGCAAAAAATGTGGACATTCAAGAAAAATATGTACAGCTGAGTGGTATGAATGAAATTCTTGCATTAACATGACAAGTAGCTAAAAACTCCAGTTAACTTGTAGCCAGAGCATTTGCCCTTTTCAGATGATCAGTACTATTGCATTAAAAAGAAAGACAGAAGCATATAAAATATGTTCAACACCCTTGTATCATTAAGAATGATATTTCAGATGGCATGCATCTGACTGATATGTTGGAATTTAATTAGAATCAAGGGTGCAACAAGGATTTTCAAAACAGAACACATTGTTTCTGACTTTTCCGTGATGGCTGTCTAGTTAGAGTTGTCACAGCATCAGTTTACTCTGATAAAAAATTCAGCTACTCCCTGTAAACTAGATAAACATGTCCTACAATAAAAGCAACCACAGGCAGCGACAAAAATTTCTGATTTACAAACAATACTTCAGTGCTGCTACTTATCAACATAATTGCCCTTTTTGGTGGTCTATATCTTGAATACAAATTAAAGGTGCTGTGCATATATTAAGATATTATCTGAAGAGTCTTTGAAATTGTGCCATTTGGTGCCCCTTTGAAGGGCAAAATTTCCCTCTTAATTAATGTGTATATCATGGTGCACAAGCACACCTCATTGTAGCCATTTTAGAATACCTGCAATGGTCCCACCCATGTTGCAGTATACTCAGCTGTAAGCAGAATGATTTTGTCAGCCTGTGCTATGCAATTAGATCTGTCCTGGCAAGTAACCAGTGATCTGCATCATTCCACTCATCTTATACCTTCTCTGTGAAGAAATTCTTCTTCAAGCCCATTATGACGTTCATTTCTCAATTTGCACCTGATGTCTTCTCTAGCTCCCTCAGCCCTTCATTTTAAGATCTATTTCCTCATCCTTTTTCAACACTGAATATACCTAGACCATGCACCCTCTATTCTGCCTCATTTTGTTGCTATACAGACCAACTGTTTTCATTGTTCCTGAAAAATATAAACCATCCATTTAACCTATACCATTGCTGTCTTCTTCTGTACTCTCTCAATGAAATAGTTCTAATGGAGGCTCACTGTTGCTCTCTCTCTCTCTCTCTCTCTCTTGCTCAAGAGAGAGAGATAGAGAGAGAGAGAGAGAGGGAGAGAGAGAGCGAGAGAGAAAGCCTTGTTAGTGTCTGAAGTCTATTCCTCAAAGAAGAGCGACAACGTTTCATATAGCTTTCAGTACACACTTACCACTCTTTAGTTTTAGGTCCACTGTAGGCCTTATCATTGCCATTATGCCCCTCTCCTGATCTCTTTTCCCCAGTTTATTCTCAACAAAATCAGCATGTCCATGGATTGTTATTAAGTTATTGATGCACTAGTTCCCACTACGGACTTTCTTCCATAACCCTATGCTGTTTATTCTCTCTAGTATTGATTGTCACTTCCATGTCCCTTTCTTATCTTCATATTTTCTTTTCCCTTCCCTCTTAAACAAAATCTTCTTTTCACTCAGTGATGCTTTATGCATATTCTTTTATTAAGGTCATTAAACCTAATTTCTGCGTAGTCAATTAATACACTTATAGTAGTTGTCCCTTAACCATGACTGGTCTGTTGTCTTTTCAGCTCCTTTTCAGCTTTTTTCTAGTCATTTGGATTTCATTACTCTGGGTATATTGTTTCATTAATCTGATTCAATATAATACTGCATGTTTGGTATTAAAGAGCTATACATTTCATAATAAATGTTTACTTTCACGGACTTTGTACTGCGCATCCTAGTTTACTATCAGTTTATACCAAATTCACTTCAGAGGCTTACTTGTACCTGTCTCAGACCAGTCCATGGTTGAAAAGGATCCATTGGACTACATGATCTGTCTAGTTAATAAACAACATTAATTAAGCATATAATAAATAAAGTAAATACTCAGGAGGAGCACCTTGCACTTTTTGATAATGAAGTTTTAACTGCTATTTTGAAGCTCACAGAATTAGCTTCCATATGTACTTTCTTTGGCTTGCTCCCCAATACTCTGTGCTCTATACATTGGTTTCAGCTGTGAAAATTCTGACTCTGTTCTCCATGTTGTTTGATAAATCTGAAACCAGCATGTTGAAGAAAGTTGGCGTAGCACTAAGCCTTGCAATATTTCACTGGTCTAGAGAGAGAGAATACTCATGACCACAACAATTTTAAGTTTTATCTCTTTCACACAATTCTCCTGCCAGTGTAATCTCCTCTGTATTTCTTATTAGCCTTCTCCGTGGACAGAATCAAGCATATTGCTAAAGTCAAAAGTATCAGCAGACATTCCCTTGTAAAACCCTCCCTTGGATTAGATTTGTCTGAAAGGATTTTTACATGCAGACTCACACTACTTGGTGTCGTGGAGCATGTTTTCCTCTGGTTTCACTTCCAGCCTCTACCTGATAACCTTTCCCCTCACCTTTTTTGCTCTTGAAATAAGAGTGACTGGTCAGTAATTGAAAGGAAGGCCTCTGTTGCTTTGTGTGTGAGTAACACAGTGACTCTCTTCCAATCCTTGAATACCTCTCCACTGACAGATGACCTGTTGTAAAGATTTGTCAGCATAAGTATCACCAGCATGACCAGGTTTTTGAGGATTCTTTGTGGCACCAAATCTATCCTCTGGACCTCATCTTTTATTACTGCCTCTAATTCCTCTCCACTTTTGCCCTCCTATTTTGGATCATTTGCTCATTTCTCCTCATTATTCCTCTTTTTTTCCCCACAGTGTCATAAAATGGAGGCAAATAATTTAGTAATTTCTTTAGCCTGCCTCTCTACCTCTTCTACCTTATTTTTTGTACCATAGCTTGGTTGTATCTCATATTTTTCATTCCTTCATGTTTGCAGTAGCTCTGAAAATATATCTGTTACTCATTCATCACAGTGTATGATTTCCTTTCCTGCAGTTTGCTTAGCCCCAGTGACTAGATTTTAGCTCCATTCCCATCCTGATAATACTTTTGTTTCCTTTCCTTTTTCTTCTACAACTTACTCTTCCTATAAGCATCTTATTATGCATTGTTGTCATTCATAGAGGGGCTTCTTTTTGTCATTTTCTTGCTTTCTTCTTTACTGTTATAATCATTACCATTCCTGTCCATTATCATTCTAATCTATAATTCATGCAATCCATGCTTTAACTTTCCTTATTCTCTCTCTCTTGCTTTTACATTAATTCACAGTAGACCAATGCCTCCTAGTCTTAGGCCTGCATTTTGGTGTTTCCATCCGTTAATCTTTAACCCATACTGACCCATCGTGCTACATTATCATTTCTTGAAGTAGATGTCCTTGCCAATTGTTTCAGTACATCATACTGTAGTTACTCAAGAAGAAGACCTGTGCTTGACTTGTATTTTGGATGCAATTATATTTTTAACATTTTTTATTTATAACTGCAGTGACTGATACCGTGTAAAGTTCTCGGGCTACTTGATTTACTTTGATTTGACTTGTACCGATATGTCTTACTCTATACTTTGTTTTATTTATCCTGTAACTAATTTCCTTCCCCTTTTCTTATCTGTCCCCTTTTGCTAGGACCCTCGCCACTAGCTATCCTTGTCACTTCATGCCATTGTAGTCAGGCCTGTCACCCCCACAAGACTTCAAACCACCCCAGTTTGTCTGTTCCAATCCCATACTGTGTACATATCTCACATTCACTGTACCTGACATATTTCTCACACTGTCTGCTCTCATCCAACTTCTACTACCCACTCCTGTCACAGTTTATTCCAGTTGCCAAAACAAACAACATTCAAACCACAAAGAATATTACTCCATTAACTGCTAGGTAGTATGTGCAGGATATCCCAGCAGGCAACACGGGCAGTTATCATAGCTCCCACATATGGCATATACGTGAACTGTACTAGCAATCTGTGACAGTAAACTATCCACAGGGGCATCTTATTAGCAATACTGCATATGTCCTGGAACCTTGGCTGATGAAACTAACAGAAATTTGCAGAATTAAGTAATCCAGGGATGCAGCAATGCCCTTGTGTAGCACGTGTTTTGGTTGCTGAAGGCATGCTTCCACTGCTGCCCTTCAGCATGACCCTGGAACGTGTGCAAAAATATTTTCAGTATGTCAAGGTTACACATTGTCATACTTAGGACACAGTTAATGCAAGAGGGACAGCTGCAGGAGGAGCATCCTTCAGCACATCAGGCAGTAGAGGCTGAGCTAGAAGAGGAATCAGTGTAAGAGCCACAAGCAGGAGATGAACATGCTATGTGGAGGCAGGCAGAGTATAACATGACAATGGCAAAGAGGCAGTGGCTGGCTCATAGTTTCAATCCATAGTAAAGCAGATGCACTACACTAAAAATATAGATGCAAAACCGACACAAGGCTGTGCTTATCCAGGCATAGGCTGTCTGCACTGTGCATCAGATATAGGCAACCTATGTAGCTATGTGCAATGAAAGGAAGCACAAGTGGGGATGTCTTTCACAGTGAAATGTGTGAGTGCTGTGGACAATAAAAAGTAAGACTGCACTAATGTGCAAGGGCTGAATGGGGGGCATTAACATTAAAGGGCTTGTGAAGAGCTGGTGTCACAAGATGTCTGTATATGTGAAGTGCTGAAGCAGTGGTAGTGGGAATGTGAGTCTCCTGAGACACAGTCTCAGCAGTAATTGCAGCATGACCACTTGATCTACAAAAAATTCAAATACCATACCTTATGCAAATAGGTGAGCAGGTGAGATCCCTGAGCTCCTGTATAATCTAAACAAAAGGCTTTAGAAACCTGGCCAGTGTATACAGGGCAAGAAAAAATAGGTATACAGTGGAACATGACTACTGCCAGGTATTGGAGGCATCAAAGATGGATACTCTTGATGCATGATGAAGCTTATCTCTAATGCCCAGCACAACAATGTAGGACAATGAGGGTGCATCACTATCTCTGACAGAGACCAGAAATTATTTCGGTCTCTGTCAGACATGGCTCAGCTGACAGCCTACCTTCCATCAACCTACCCTTCTGTGCCAGCCAAACAGCATTTTTGTCTACAGCACATATAATGTTCATGGCCCTGTGGTGGACCATTTCATAACTATGGTCCTGGCCATCTACAGCATTAACAGCCAGCACAAGATCTTTCCAGGCATGGTCTCAGTCAGCTGGATTAAAATCATCTTGACCAAAGAACCACCAGCCATTGAGACAAAAGGTCTTGAGTAGCACCTCATTCTCTGCCTCAGAGAACTTTGCTTTCCATGTGGCTATCTTAGCATAGTCACTGATCCTCTTTCTCATATCCTTTTCTGGCATTATTCTGTAGGAATGGAAGACAGTGGTATTAGCATGTTGGTAATGAATGACCCAGGCAACTCCTGCCACAGTCCCTCTGTTCACCCTTGTCCGCATAACATGCTAGTGGAGTTTTTGATAGTTGTATCAATCTATCAAGACAGTGTATACAATGGCAATCTCATAGTACTACTGACAACATGTCCCCCCGATCCCACAACTACAGTGACATGACCGAGTCCTCTCATAGGCAGTAACACCTGCACATATGCTCAAGTTATGAGCTTTACATCAAGGGAATGATTTGCAACACCCCCCAACTACAAGGCAATCTTGAATATTTACACCATTTGCACCTGTGTTCCCAGTAACTGCCATTGACTGTGTTCAGCATTAGGCTTAAAGGTCCATTCAGAACTACAGTTGGCACAGCTCCTGTATTAATATTCTCTCTCTCTCTCTATCAATTCATAAACACATAAAACTAATGTCACCACTAATGAATTACGTACTTGAGAAAGATAACATGCAGATATAGCTTTACCTACAAGAGAAAAGCTGCAAATGTAGCACTTACATTATATTAGCTGTAATCCAGTGTCTCTCTGCTTCTCACCCTGAGCTCTATGAATTCTGTAGAGTGATGATAACTCACTGCATTCATCCATACTTATGCCAGGCAAATTGAGATGTCTGGGCACAAAAATTATGCAAATGAAGCCTTAATTAAGTGAACTCTCTGAATCACTCATTTTCTGTGTTTCTGTTACTGGCAAAATTTTGTGACCATCCAGGCAGTATTGTACATGTGAGGTTCACCCTATGACTGTGGGGTGTATGCAGTGCCATATCCTACCTACTGGAAATGGAATAACTGTATTTTGTGCTGTATTTATAACTTATAAGCAGTGCTGTCATGTTTCACATCTTGTAGACTAATATGCAAATACTGGACATAGTATAGTACATATATTTGGCAACCTTTCCACAGGTCAAGCAAATGAGGTGCCCTACTTTGTGCAGCAGTTAGCTAATCGGATTACAGGTATGGCAACGAGATGTCAGCTATATTTCTCAGCTATATCTGGGATAGTGAACATGTCTGCTAACGGTCAATGAACTCCACCATTCAGGGCTCAGTACTGGTGCACAGAGGAAAGGAAAATCTTCCTCTGTGTACTACAACATGACTACTGAGAATGTCTACTGTAGTAGGGGTATGAGGTCTCCCAATATAAAACTGAGGCCTTGAAAGCTACGGCAATAGCTGTAACAGCTGAGATGGGCATCTGTGTACTGGTGAGTAATGTTGCCATCACAATAGTGACATAAAACAACACTAACCTGATCTTCTTGGCTGATGAGAGGCTGAGATTGCAGCTGCAGCACGGCAGATGTACTGTGAGCAACATTTCTCTCATGTATACATGTGTGAGTGGGTTCGAATGGAGAGATGTTAAAATCAGCAAGAAAAGGAGTGTAGTATTGCTGGAATTGAATACCAAATCACTCTTGGTGAGTACTTTCATGTGGCGGACCCTGTTTTCACAAAATCTCACCAAGATGACAATGATTTATAGACTGTCTTTTATATAGCATGTATCATGGACAGGTCGGTTAAAAAATAAAAAAAAGACAGCTGGGTGCACAAGTTCTAGGATAAAGAAGTGGCCGATCCTGGTATGCTCACTGGTGACAGGACTAGAAAAAATGGCAGTGTAGAATCTTCAAGACACAGAAACATTCCTACAAAGGGGCTAGGCCAGGCTTGAAGGAAGAAGGCCTCTGGTTGTAGAAGGAAGTAGTAGTCAAAAAAAAAAAATATATATATATATATATATATATATATATATATATATATATATATATATATATGGGATCCAGACACATGCTCGACTAGCATATGTCCAAATCACAAAACATCGAACACACATACATGAAAGTGCTTAACATCGACAAGCGCTTCCGTGTATGTGTGCCTGTTTTGTAGATCGGACTACAGTGCAGGTAAGTGAAAATTCACTTTTCCCCACTGTAGTGTTATCTTGGAGTGAGAATAATAAAGTAGGCGGGTGGGGGGTGCAGGAGGGGCAGAAACATAGATATTTTTTTTTGAACTACACATACACGGAAGCGCTTTTCGATGTTAACGCTTTCGTGTATGTGTGTTCAATGTTTTGTGATTCAGACATATGGTAGTCGAGCATGTGCCCTAGACTCATATATATATATATATATATATACATTAACAGGGCAAGAAAGAGCCATAAAGGTGACAGAGTGGACTATTGAGGATAATGAATAAGTTGTGTATCGTTGCTATAGCCTAGAAATTCCAGATAGAAGATACTCAAAAAAGATTAAGAGAGAAATTAAAGGAAAGAAAAATACTTGCACAGGAAAATTTGTCAAAAGCTTCCAATGCAAATTTGTGTTCATTAATACAACAGATCCATTAAAAGTATTACATTAACAAGAAACTTTGGGCAGCTTGGAAAAACAAAGGAAGTGCAAAAATATATAGAACAAAACCTAGAATTAAAGGCAAGGTACACAAATATAGAACATTTCGCAATACAAAAATTTAAATCACAAAGTAGGAATGTAGGACAAAAGATTAGTAAAGGAAAAGTTAAAGAAGTAGAAGACAAAGTTATGGAAAACCTACAAAGTGAAAGATTTAGTGTAGAACATCTCACACAGGTTATATCACAGCATGATGGAACAATGAGCCCCCAAGTAAGAACAGACAGGGGAGAAGAGACATCTGAAGAAGAAATATGGACATGGAAAAGAAAAATAGATTTAATATGGTGCAATAGTTATGCAAAGGTGAAAGCAAAACTAATCAATACAAAAAAAGCAGTACTAAAGGTATGTGAAGAAAAATACAGACAATGGCTTCCAGATATGGAAAACTTCACAGTATAAAATAAGAAAACAAAAGGGGAAAGTAGAAAAGACGATTAGGAATGGAGAAGTTAAAGAAATAGAAACTAAAGCAATGGATTACTTGGGAAGTGAAATTCATGTGATAAAGCAGAAGTAGATAGGATATATTACTGTGCAGCTTAATTAAAAACAGATAACATTTTACCACAAAAATGTAGAGCAATAAGGGAAAGGAAGGGAAGAAATAAAATACCATCGTAGAAGCTTTGAATTGAGAGAACTATAAAGTAATTACAACATGAAGATTCACTGTTAGAAGAGTAGAGAAGATGGAAGAGACCAACAAAAATACTTAGAAAGATAGTCATGATAAAACCAATGTGCAGTATCAGAACAGGTCAATATCTATCACTATTGCAAAAAAAAAACAAAAAAAACTAAAGATATCAGTTTGGGCAGACAAAATTAGAAGATATGCAGATAAACATAAAGGAAATGTACCAAATAAGCAATTCACTGATGACCCAAAAAGGTGTATAGAGAATTATGAAACAAAGCAAAAGGCATCGAAACACCACACACACACACACACACACACACACTTGGAGAAATATTTATGAAGAGCCTGTGGAACATAACAAAGATGCTGAATGGATAGAAGGAGCAAAAACAAACAAACAAACAAACAAAAAAACAGTCAAATGTACAGTATATGAAATGAACTGAAGTCCAAAGGGCTTGAAACAAAATAAAGAAAAACTCCTAAGTGGAAAACACCTGGCCCAGATGCATTACCTAACTTCTGGCTAAATGTATTAACATCTTTACATAGATTTAGCCTTGACTAAGAACTACTTAGGTGCACACCCTGAACAGACACCAACCTGGTAAACAACAGGAAATACAATACTCTTCCTTAAGAATGAACCTACAAGCTACTCCAAAAACTATATAGCAATAACATGCCTTCCGATGATATGCAAACTATATACTGAAACTGATGCTGACAGAGATCACATATTCATTTAGATAAAAACTTAGTCATGGCAATAGGACAAAAGAAAGTCATATGGAACAAAGGATCATTAGTTGCTAAATAAAGTCTTAATGGAGAATTGTAGAAAGGGGAGAATCAAAGTATGACATGGATAGATTACAAAAAAACATTTGACAGCATCCCACATTCATGGATCAATACATCCTTATTGATCAATTAAATTACAGTGAGTATGAAATAGCTGCAAACCACTTTGCAATTAAATTATGACAAAGGGCAAATTATTATTCCAGGTTACATATTCAAAGGGAATATTCCAGGGTGATTGTTTGTCACTGCTGCTGTTTTGTCTTGCCCTTAACCCACTAAGCTGTCTACTTAACAGATAAGGACTTGGTTATAATTTGGTTTCCAGAAAACATCAAAGTGAAAACACTGCTCATCTTCTTTTCGTAGATGGTTTAAAATTGTGTAGTTCATCATATAAGGAACTGAAAGCAGAACTGCTAGTTATTAAATCTTTCTCAAATGATATTAGAGTGTATACTGGTCTTGATAAATGTGCAAAAGTCACATTTAAAGCAAGAAAGCTGCAGCACCAGGAAAATATCAGTCTGGGACAGGAATATGATATAAAGGAACTCGAGCAGGAAAGAATGTACAAATATTTGGAAAATGATGAAGGATTGACAATAAAACATGAACAAATGTGAATAAAACTCAGCAAGGAATACTTCCGAAGGCTAAAACTAATACTGAACAACACCCTGACATCATCTAGGAACAAAATTGAAGCTATAAACCAATTTGCTGTTCCTGTTTTAACTTACAGTTTTGCTGCGATTGACTGGCAATGGATGAGCTGGACAGAAAAACATGAAAAATACTTCATGTTTGTCAAAGATGTATAAAAATCAGTGAATACCAAGATTTTATATATACATATATATTGTTTGGTACGGGCTACCTTGAAATTGATTAATAATAGAGTTCTAAAATCATGAGACTGCATACATATCTGCTGACCTCACCAGACCCAAACATACTGAAAGTTTTAAAACATGAGGAAAAGAAGTCTAATATGACTTTAGTTTAGCAGAAACATATCGGTATCAAGTGGGAATGGAAATCAAACCAGAAGAATACAAAAATCGAGCAGCAACTAAATGCGCCAAAAAACAAAAGAAAGAATATAAATAGAAAGATTAAATGAGAAGGCAAGATATGTGGAAAAAGCATAAATACTGTGGCAAATACTGTAAACTCCTTGAATAACCTCCTGTTGATCAGGATTTGATGCAGGAATTGTTAAGGAGGGGTTGAATTTAAACCAGAAGATGAAAGGTTAATATTGACAGCCCAGGATAATTAACTACATGCATTGGTTTACAAAGGCCATTGAACATATCATTGAAATGGACAAATGCAGGCTCTGTAAAACCAGAACTGGAAAAATTGCACATGTTGTTATTGGGTGTGATGTACTAATGGCAGAGGGATGGTATACTGAAAGGCATAATAATGTGGCAAGAACTGTTGCATTAGGGATTGTGTAAACATTACGAAATTTTGGTGTCATTCAAAGGGGATCCAGTGTCTGTCAGCCTGGGATGACATGCTCGACAAGCCACGTTGCTTCGCTAGGGACGGCTTGCACCTGTCACCACTGGGCTTTCGGATATTGGCAAAGGCTCTTGCCACCCCCATAGTGCCTTTTTTAGGCAAGGCTCAAAAGTCAAACCCACCCCCATAGACAGCACAAGGAACAAGAAACTAAGGGTAATGCTGCTAAACGCCAGAAGTTTTAACCTCAAGATGCCTTTTCGAAGCTCTCCTCAGTATGGAGAACATCGATATCTGTGCAGTGACAGAAACCTGGTTCAAGGCTCCAGAGAGCACCCCAGCACTACCAGGCTATACCTCATATCATGCTTTTCAAACCCGGACCGAACCACAAAAGGAGGGGAGTTTCCATATTTATCAAGGATATCCACACCTCCAGGTTAGTGGCATTGCAGTATCGGTGCCCATCCATGTGCAACTAACAGTGGGCAAGACTGCTTTTCAGTTTATAGCATCCTACAGACCACCCTCTCAAAGTCAGGTATCCCATTTGGCTTTCCTGAAAACATTGGAGAACATGAAGATCTCTCCGAACACCATTATATTGGGCGACTTCAACTACCCAAACATTGACTGGAAGCACTACTCAAGCCCCAGCACCTTAGCCCAAAGATTCCTGGAAATTATAAACTCAAATGCTATGGAACAACTAGTCACCACTCCCACAAGAGGGGACAACATACTAGACCTGATCATTACCAACATGGGGACTCTATGCTCCACACCAGAAGTATATCCCTCATTGGTAAGATCAGACCATAAATTAATTTCACTGGATGTCCACATCCCGACCTCACCCCAGCCCAGAAAACCACAGTGAAAAACTTCTCAAAAGCGAACTTCTCACTTCTCAAAACCGAAGTGGAATCCTTCAAGGCCCCAGGGCCAGTGGAAACTACAGCCCAAACTGCAGAATCCTATATAAATGCATTCTACGGACATCTCCAGGAATGCATGGATCATGATATCCCAAACAAAACCAAGACCCAATCATCCAAAGGCAGGCGTCCAGTCTGGTGGACCCCTGCCATAAATAAACTGTACAACAGAAGGAGGAAGCTACTACATGATAGAGCAAAATCCATAATAGGGAAGGCATTTCTGATCAGTACTAGCAAAAAATTACAATCCCTCATAAAATCCTCCAAGGCCAGCTTCGAGAGAAAAATTGCACAGGACACCAAAGACAATCATAAGGCTTTTTTCATTTATGTTAGAAACCTGGGATGCAACTCTCAGACTTGTTCTGAGTTGATTCTAAACGACAAAAAATACACTGAACCCACAGACATCGCCAATATCCTGGCAGACAGGTTCAGTGCAAACTTCTCCACCCCCTCCCCCCCAAAAGAGCAAATATCTATCCCGGCAGAAGGCTGCCTCCCAAACATCTCAGATGCACAGGTGAAGGCTGCCCTCTCCAAAGCAAAAAACACTGCTTCCATGGGACCAGATGGCGTCCCAGGTTGCGTCCTACATGAACTACAAGAGGAACTAATCCCTCAAATAAAACAGCTATACAATCTTAGCCTCACTACAGGATATGTGCCCACAGAATGGCGTACAGCAACAGTGGTCCCACTCCACAAAGGTGGAGCATCTACGGACCCTGGAAACTATCGCCCCATAAGCCTGACTAGCTTAGTCTGCAAGGCTATGGAGAGGATCATCATGGAGCTCATAAACAAAGACATTGGGGACCTACAGACACTAGATCCTACCCAGTTTGGCTTTGTCAAGGGCAGATCCTGCCTTTGAACCTGGTTGACTTCTTTGAAACAGTCACCAAAGCCATAGATGAAGGAAAGGTAGTCCACACAGCCTATCTGGACCTTGCAAAGGCATTTGACACAATACCCCACTCAGGCATCATAGATAAGCTATCCAGCTTAAATATAAACCCCTATGTCACAAGATGGGTCGCAAACTGGCTCAAAGACAGAACCCACAGAGTGAGAGTTGCTGGAGCCATGTCAGACTCAAAACCGGTCACAACTGGCGTCCCACAGGGTTCTGTCCTGGGACCACTCTTGTTGTATATACTTTTCCGAGGTACAGGCAAGCGTGGGAGGACTATGGCTCACCAAGTTCGCGAGCGACCGCAAACTGGGTGCCATAATCAACTCACCAGCTGACACAAACATCCTTCAAAAGGTCTCACAGAGACAGATAACTGGTGCCAGCGCCATGGTTTAAAGCTAAATGCCAAAAATGTATAGTCATACCCTTTGGCAAAACAATGTGCCCACAAATTACCACATAGGTGGAAACCCATTAAGTACAGAGAAAGTTATTAGAGACCTGGGGACCCAAGTTGATAGCAATCTCTCCTTTGAAAACCACATTGCCAAAGTGGTTAGAAAGACCTTCTACATAGCCCATCTCATCACGAAGGGTTTCACATCTAGATCAAGAGAGGTAATCGTGCCCCTTTATTCATCCCTCATCAGGCCCATCATAGAATACAATGCCCCTTTTGGGATGTACCTTACCCGACACCTGCAGCAATTAGAAATACCCCAAAAGTATCTCACCAAGAGGATCAAGGGTCTCAAACAGATGCCATATACCACTCGGTTAAAAAAACTCCAGCTCTACTCAGTTGCATACCGCCTACTTCGAGGCGATCTATGCCTGACATACAAAGCTATGTCAAATCCAGAATTAATGGACATGCTCCACCTCAGTAAATCTAAATCCCTTAGAGCCACACTGAGGGACTTGAACCTCAGCACAGAAATAAATAGAACTTGCTGGAGGGACAGGTTCATAACCCAGAGACTCCCTTCGCTCTGGAATAGAATTCCAGTTCATGTGAGGCAGAGCACCTCACTGAATCTCTTCAAGAAGAATCTCGATAAGTGGATGGGGGATCGTAGGTTTGTCCCAGGGATTACTCCCGTGTCACTATTAGACAGAGGCACAGTAAACTAAACCTTAAAAAAGGGCACAGTATACTCAAATCAAGGGGTGGCGTAAGCCATACAGAATCGGGCTAGGCTTATAATTGCCCCAGGGCAGATAGCCTAGTATGAACCTATGAACCTATGATATTGAAGTAGCTGAGAAGCATTGAAAACATAGCCATAAAGCATTGTAGAGAATAATAAAGTTTATATCACATAGAATCACCTCTTATCAATAGTTTAGAAAACAGAGGCGAGAAAACCAGATATAGTAGTCTATGAAAAGAAGACAAAAGTAACATTGATCATTGAAATTGCTACACTCAGTGATTACACTATCTTATGTACAGTGAGACAGAAAGTCACAAAATACCAGAGTTTTCAGGCAGGAATGAGAGTAATGTGGAAGAAAGATACCTGGGCAGTTCCAACAGTAGTAGGAGCAACAGGTCTCATAAAAAATAATTTACAGTCTAATTTAGATATGCTACCACTACTCCATATGAATTGCAGAAGGAGTCAATTCTAGGCACATTGCAGGTGCTGTGAAGAGCAGTTTTGACTAACATCAAAGATTGAAACAATACTAATGTCATGAAATTTAATCATACCCTAACTTAGGAATGGGAAAAGACTTGGAGAAATTAAACCATGAGTAACATTCTCTCGTGCATTGTTAATAGAACAATAGGTAGTCTACTTGCATTTGATGCAGAAGGCTGTGAGTTCTACTCCCACAGTATGTAGATCGGGGATCACTTCTGTGGCACTGCTTGACAAGGGCACAGGAAAATAATTTTCTTGGGTGGCAAAATCCAGGGAACCTTTTTGGCTAGGCTTATATAGGCCCCAGGGCCGATAGCCTAGTACCTACCTATGAACTTATGAACCTATGTATATATACACACTGCTGTTGTTTGGTTTCCACTGACCATACACACTACTGTTTCTCTCCCATAACCCCAGAAGCAAAAGCAGAGGATGTGCAGCTGCACAGAGGAGGATGGAGTGCTTTACAAAGTGCAGGCTTGAGTAAACCAGGTTCACATTGCATAGGATTAAATACTGGAAGTACTGTGAACAGGTATCCATATTGCAGGTGGATGTGTGTGTCTATTGTCAGCTTATCGTTGCTGTCTGCCACAGTAAGTTTTATCCTGCACTGACAGTTCTATGCTGAGTTCCATAGTTCAACAGTAGCACTATGTCTGTTTGATGCTATTGTTGTGTGTTTAAGTGGTGGCTTCTATGCAGTAGTACGAGTAGCTTACAGTGCTAAGACATTGCCTTTTGAATTACATGCGCTGGTATATATATGGGTTCGCTTCTTAACCTCAGTTGTGTATCATGCCACCCCTGCTAATTTTGGGCGGATGATTTTTGCAGTTTTGAGTACAGTACCCGTAATGGTATAAGAGGACCAATACATAAGAGCTCTTTTTTTCATTTTACCCATGATTCCCCTACTTTCTTTTTGACTGCCCTCGGCATTGCATTTATTTATTTTATTTTTTTTCTCCATTTATTTAGCAATTATATGTGGCAGCATCTGGGCCTAAATACATTGCTCCAGCAAGGGGTGCCAGACTCTCACCTGTGCACCACCACATGTGGCACCACTCTCTACCCCATCTGTAGGCCAGCCTGCCAGGATCACCAACCCACCTCATCTTCACCTGCAAGGAACACACCATCCATCCCTGCACTGCTGTTGTCCCTACCAGTAGCAGTGGCAGATGAGGTGGCATACTTGTGACACATCAACAGCTGACTGACATTGTGGGGGGAGTTGATGGACTGATGGCTAGATACCCACATCAGACACCTTGAGGACCTCTTCCAGAAGGTCACTGAGATAGTTCCCTGCTTAACACTGTCAGTACAAATTGAGCCAGGGGGCAGTGTATAGGGGGAATAGATTCATGTTAAGTTCCCACTGGGTTGTGGACAGCAGATATGTCGCAGTTCAACCTCATTCTATCCCCTCCCTTTTGTGTCTATGCCCACTCTTGCTTGATTTTTAATACTCCCAAATACAACTGTTTAACCTTCTGTTTGTGTGATATCTCCGTTTACATTGTACCTACCCCACATTGGATCAGCATCTTCACTGTTAGTCTTGTCTGCCCTCTATGTGTGTGTGTGTGTGTGTGTGTGTGTGTGTGTGTGTGTGTGTGTGTGTGTGTGTGTGTGTGTGTGTGTGTGTGTGTGTGTGTGTGTGTGTGTGTGTATGTGTGTGTGTGTGTGTGTGTGTGTGTGTGTGTGTGTGTGTGTGTGTGTGTGTGTGTGTGTGTGTGTGTGTGTGTGTGTGTGTGTGTGTGTGTGTGTGTGTGTGTGTGTGTGTGTGTGCGTGTGTGCGTGTGTGCGTGTATGCGTGTGTGCGTGTGTGCGTGTGTGCGTGTGCATGTGCGTGTGTGTGCGTGTGCGTGTGCGTGTGCGTGTGCGTGTGTGTGTGTGTGTGTGTGTGTGTGTGTGTGTATGTTTGTATTCCCTACCTACCAACTTACTCACCCTAACACTATTACTTTCTTCTATCTTCCAGCATGCGTCCCAATTGTACAGATCTTGAAGTGACATCATTAATTTGTTCTACAACTTCTGCTTCACCCCTTCTAAATCTGGATATGTTGTTGTGTCTTTCGGCTTTTCCCGGTTAGGGGTCGCCACAGCGGAACTCCGGTCCACTAATGATTGGCAGTAGATTTTTACGTACCAAGCTGCCAGCTCTGACGCACAACCTTCAACGAAGGTACACCCATTCACGCATGTCTACACACAGAAGACGCTTTAGCTGAGAAATCTGGATATGATTTTGTAAATTCTATGTTAACAGGACAAGCATTTTACATTTGTACTTAACTTGTGACCTTTACTTTAATTCTTTTTTTTGCTTTGCCTTTTATTCAGCAGGTGACAGTTGAGAGGGTTACCTTCTCTTCATAAATATATGGGCAACTGACCCATAAAAGTATTTTACTCTACCTTCCACACCTCTGTCCTAATCATTCCTTAAGTATTTACCTTATTTTCTACCCTTTGCTTACTTCCCCTTTTTCATTGCTTCCCACCATTTATAATGGATAAAAAATAGATGAGATCTCCAGTATAATGACCATTTATGGCCTGCACTTGACTACTCGTTCTTTGTGATCATGATCATGAAAAGGCTCTTTGAGGCTCCAACTCAACTGAAGTTCACTGCTATTCATCATCTTTTCCTGTGGCCACAGCTCAGAGTTACAATGTTTTCTCTCAGACTCCACTGCAGCCACAAGTGTGGTATTTAATCAGTTCCCTTTTTAAACTGATTTCCCCCACTGTTAATTGTTAATTAGCGTCTGATCTCATGGTACAACAGGATAGCCAGTGGCAAGGTGATTGTGATCTACCTGTTGTATCTCTGAATCCCAGAAAGTGTTCATGCCAGAAAACGTCATAAATAATGAACAATAAATAGAAAAAAGTTAACTAAGGTAGCATAGCCACTGAAATCAAAAATTGAAAATATGCTGTTTTACACTGTACTGGCCATAATGGTGCAGTAGTTAGCATTGCACCTCACAGCAAGAGGTTCTCTGGTTTGATTCTTGGCTGGAGTGCCTTGTCTGTGGAGTCTGCATGTCTTCACTGCGATTGAGTGAGTTTTAAAGAAATGCAGGTAAAGCATGTGTGTATGGCAACTCAACACCATAAAAACACCACTACCAATCAATCCGCAGGCCGGTGATCCACTGTGGTGACCCCGAACTGGGAAAAGCCGAAATACATTCACTTTTTACACTGGACTGTAAGAAATAGTTTAAAAATATGCAACAGACATCAGTTTGAGGTTTTACTGAAGGAAACATACGCTCCAAAAGTATCCTCGTAAACTTCCAGTATCTCTATTAATGTGATTAAAACAATGATTGCAAGATACAAAATTATTGTTAATTATGCTGGCAATAGTGCAAACCCGAAAGTTGTGCAGAGTCTATCCTTAAGCTGTCAATAACAAGTCAATAATGTCTGAAGTTCACAATATAAGATGAGTCAACCATCCTTTTACTACTGCTCCAGAAATTAAATGTCAATATTTGACATAAAATAACTAATAAAGAAGCTCTAATGATATTTGAATAAATCCTGCTATTACACCACAGTGTCATAAGTAACCTCAGTGACTAGAAAATATAATCAACAGAAGGTTTTGAAGGCTGAGCTAGTGGTAATAATGAAACATTAATGTTACTCATGCTGTCAGTAGTATGTACCTCAAATAAAGGGTTCACTTTTATCATAGTAGTAAATTCTGCAAAAATTACTAGACTACTTCTATTTAACACAAAGTTCTGCCCCTGCCATGATCCTACCTAATCCTCTTCACTATTGCATTTCCACTATCCTTTACATAAACATCTCTCTCCTCCATTTCTTATTTTTTTCTCTTAACACACAGTTTATTAAATTGTAGACCCACACACTAGGCTACTATATCACATGTAAATATGTACATATTAAGCTCTACTCTAAATATATATTGTCTATATTAGAATTCTAATCTCGGGGCGGAGCCTGAATGGCTAACTGAAAGCAGCAGTATTTTAGAGCTCCATATAACTAGTTAAATAAGACAGGAAAAAAAATTCTTAGTTTTTTCTTCAAAGTTTAAAATCTTATAGATAAATGACTAATTTACATAATTAGAAGCTTTGGTGAAGTTTTACAAATAATTTCCTGTCAAAAAGCTTGGAGATATATTCACTTGTTAAAATGAGCAGTTCAAAGAATTCTCAACAGGATGCTGCCTTAAAGAAGGAACTACAACAGATGACATCTACCCTGCAGGAGTTGTCTTTGAAGATGGATGATTTTAAAGAGAACCTGGAAAATCTTAAAACAAGCAATCAAAAACAGGCTGATGCCCTCAAGGAAATGCTACGATAACACCAGACAAGGATAACAGGAATAGAGGTTTCTCTAAATGACTTAGAAAGCAGACTTAAGGAAGAGGAAACACAGAAAGAACTGCTTCTTAAACAAAACACTTTGGTTAATAAAATAGATGACTTAGAAAATAGGGAGAGGAGAAATAACATCAGGATTTTCGGATTACCTGAAAACACAGAAGGTGAGGATATTATTTCCTTTTTATCAAGCTGGATCCCTGACTTTTTAAATTTAAAAGAAGGACTTTCCTTTGGCATTGAAAGGGCACACTGCTCTTGGGAAACCTGCCACTAACTCAAACTCTCCTCCTAGGTCAATAATTATCAAATTTCTTTCATACTTGGACAAGGAACTGATTTTAAGATCTGCTTGGAGGAAGGCACCTCTAAAATATAAACAGAGCCTGATAAGATTTGATGACTATTCATCTAGAATAATGGAACAAAGGAAAAAAGTGTTGCCAATGATAAAGTTTCTGAAACAAAATAACATCATGGCACAATTTGCATATCCAGCTAAGATAAGAATACTGTATGCCAACGAGATGAGGACATTTATTGACTTAGAGGAAACCTCTTAATTTATTAAATCTAATAATGTGATTACTTTAGCAGAAGATATGGATACAAAATAAACAAATGTCTGGACAGACGTCAAAAAGAAGAAGCAAAAGACTGATCCTGTTACAGCCAAATCTCTCAAAGCACCTACTATGATATGAATTGTTTTAACATTACTTTAAATGACTAATTTTACTTCTTGGAATTTTAAAACAAAGGTAATTTACTACTGGAATCTTTATATTTTTTGAAAATAAATGACACATGAGAGTTTTCACATTACCTCAGGTTTGTAAAACAGGGTACTTTTCTTTCACAGAAGGAGGGCTATATAGCACATAAAATATTTATACTGTAAATCAACATACATAGTATATGTGTATTTTTGGTACTTACATATTATCGCAACCAGATTTTCACAAAAACGTCAGTGAATGTGCAAGTTAATGTGCTTGAAATGGAAAACGGTGTGTTTTCTTTAACAAAATAGGTTGGTTTCTGGAGTGCTACCAACACAAAGTACACAACATACTGTTGTTGTTTCTTTGTGCTCTTTACTGGCAGCAGCATGTCGTTGCATTGCAAGGCTGCCCACTGAATGTTCTTTGTCAGCCCATGCTGTGAAATAACGGCCATTCTATATACATTCCTTCCAGTTTGGCTTCAATTGTCAGGGCTGCTGTAGCATCTTTTACCGCCGTAGCTGAATGCAAGAATTGGTTAAGGCATTCAGTAGCGATTTGCCAGTAACAGCAGGTATTCAGGCTTCTGAGGAATACAATTATTTATTTACATGTGTATTTTTTAACCGTAGTGGAAAGTCTGTCGGATCAGAGAGATATGCATCTTTTTTGAATTTGGCACCCTCGCTGCAATATTTTGGCCCTTTTTTAACCCAATTCCAAATTATATGACATGACTGACCTGATTTTATTTGGAAATCAAACACAATGCCTCTTAGCACTTGGTTCCTGATCATGACAAATGTTCGCTAATATTGATAAAATATAATACAGAGTGTTTTCTTTTAACATTACACCTTATTTTCTGGACTGCTATCAGTACAACGTGCAAGACATGCTGTTGTTCTTTCTACTGGCACCCGTGTCACTTCCTGCAAGTCTGCCCGTTGAACGTTGTGCCAGCAAACACCATTAAGAAAGAACAACAGCATGTCTTGCACATTGTATCGATAGCAGTCCAGAAAATAAGGTGTACTGTTAAAAGAAAACATGCTATATTACATTTTAACAACATTAACGAACATTTGTCATGATTGGGAAGCAAGTGCTATTACTGCAAAAATCTGGTTGCGATAATATGTAAGTACCATATTTTCTCTTAATTTTTTTCTTTTCTTTCTCTCTTCTCATTATTTATTTTAACTGCATTCTTGTCTACCTTTCTAAATTCTCTCCTATTTACTATACTAATATAAGCTGTATATATTTAATAACTCACTATCTATACATAGATAAATAATAGTCTAAAATAATCTAGTTTTAAGGTAGACTAATTGGAATAGTGAACTTAATTAGTTGTTATTACAATATTTATTAGATTAATGATAGTCACTGTTATGCTTATTGGGATTGGAGACATGTTCGTGATTAACTCAGAAATGTTCCATTCATGTACATATGTCCTTTGAATTATTTTCTTTTAGTATTAACAAATATATATAAAAAAAAGGTAGGGAAAAATGTACTGTTGGTTAAGAGAAGTGAAGCTTTCTTAACATTCTATTTGCATTACCATAGCAACAGTAAACCATTGCTGCAGTTTCTAAGGACACTGTGAATCTACGAAGTGCATTTAACCTCACAGATAACAAATAATAAGAAAAAGTAATGATGTTTAGTTATTAAAATTAAAAACAACCTAAACAAGGTAAAATAAATACATAATAGGACTATTTGTATATATTTTATGATTTATCCTCATAGGATTACATATTCCTGGAAACACAACTGAAATGTTCCCAAACTACATGTGCACTGAAATGTAGCTGCTTGATTAAAAAGTATTATAGCAATAACCCCCACCTGGGTGTGGGTAATGCTGGATTTACCCACGGTTGGTGTGGTTTGGTCACGAGGGTGAAGCCCGGTGAGGGCCAAACAAAGACAACCATGGGTAAATCCAGCATTACCCACACCAGAAGTGGTTATTGCTATTATACTATGACATTATTTAAGAAAAATAATTACTTTTCTTAAATAATGGCATTGTATAATGCCTCCTTGCTGCCTTTCTGCAGCTGTCTGGTATTCTGTGGCAGTTCTGATATACTGCGCATGCGTATGCTTACGCAGTACATCAGAGCTGTGGGTGGAAGCAACGGAGAAAGCAAGATCTCCATTGCTTTTTACAGAGTGCCTCGCTATGTTAAAGGAGTTTAACATAGCGAGACAGCTTTAAAAAAAGCAACGGAGAATCTCCATTGCTTTTTTTAAAGCTGTCTCACTATGTTAAACTCCTTTAACATAGCGAGACAGTGTGCAATGGAGATCTTGCGTTCTCCGTTGCTGTAAAAAAAGACTTATACTAATGGAAAAAGTCCGGGCGATCAGACCTTTTTCCATTAGTATAAGTCTGATTTTACAATGTACATGCTGACCAATCAGCGTGCACGTTTTAGAATATTAATGGGGGGGGTCATTGTATAATACTCATTTTAACATGCTGATTCCACAAGCTGTCTGCACTGTAAAAGTTACATTTTATATGTTACTTGAAACTGACAGTCTCTAGAGCACATGAAAAGATACATATTACTTTTTGCAACATGTTATTTTTGCAGTTACCTCACACTCTATACAACTCACTTGGCAACTGATAGGTATTCATTTAAAATATCAGTTTAAATATTAAATGTGCCCTTGAAATGATATTGACATTTTGACAAAATATAATGTGAACTGTAGAATAAATGACTTGAAAGAAATGAAGTAATGCATAGATTTCAAAGACAGTAAAAGTAAAAATGTATATTTACAAGGAAGTATTGAAATGTTTTAGTCTTCCAGTTAAAATAGCTTACTGTCAACATTTTGCGACATCAGAAAGTTTGAAGAGCTAGGAAATTACTATTCTTTGTCTTTATAATGATTACTAGACAGATGTTAGACTCTGCTTAGTTTAATGAATTGTGACATATGTTTATGAGGAAAAGTGGACTCAGTTACTCACATTGGACTACACATCTAAATCAC
>NC_056735.1:906986538-907014577 GCF_019279795.1 Protopterus annectens
CTTATAAAAAAGAGTCCATATATAAATATAAATATATGAAATGTCATCCCTATTCACTGCCTTAATAGAAAACAATGTCCAAATGTACCTGTTGCAAGACTATCACTATTATGAAGCAAGAACATGCACACATCCTTTGTGAAAAGCAATATTCAGATCTAAAGTACTTTCCACATCAGAATTAATAAATACTTAATAGCTGAATATTATTATACTTATTAAACGTATTTTGCATTTCATGAACCTAACAAAACTGAAATATATAGTTATAATATCATAATGTCAACTAAAGGGAGAAAAATGAATACAAATGAATTATAAGTCTAATAGTTCTGAGGTATAACAGTATTCCTTCTAGTTTTTTGTTAGAAAAATATGTATTAATGTATATGTTTAGTGCTTATTAGAAGCTAAAAGGGTTAACACATGTCATTCTATTTTATGTACAGCTTAATTCTGTATGAAATTATAAGATGCTTTTTCAAACTGCAGTATGCTTTCTGAAATTCCAAGATGCTCTCTGACCTAATATTTGCTAGCACAGCAAAATTCATGTTTATGCCTTTTGGAAATTTACCGAGAAGCAGGTGATTATCTGCTAGGTCAGGAAAATTAATGAATAGTGAATGAATAGAACAATACTGTTTTCTATAATGTGATTGAATATGAACAATCAGCTCTGTTCGTGTTATGAGAACATGCACAGCTGTGGAAAAGAAGAGATACATCAAACAAAGACTGCTTGAAGAAATAAACTATAATCTGTACTTGCATTGTGCTCAAATTAGCCATAGTACCTTGAATGGTAACATTGCATAGAGAGAAGTTGTATCTGACCGGTGGTCATCAAGGCCACATTGTTTTTCTTAGGAAGTTTTTTTGTAAACCTGATATGCCAGCAGAAAATCATGGACAAACAGCTGCTGTGAAATAATATTGAAAGAACTTGTGATTTATTACGTCAGCTTAGTAGGCAATGCCTTGTAAGAAATGTATAAGAACAGCTTCACTTCCTGATTCTAATTAGACAAACTCTGTATTAGTACGTTTTTGTCTCCTTGCTGCAAGATTAAAGTGCCTTAACCTGAACCTGCCGTGTGTTGATCTTTTTGAAGTTATTTTTCCTTTGACAGATTGGTCCTTTGGACTGGAAACTCTCACTTCGCCTCAGGTCAAATGGGCCAAGTGTCATGAAACCTTACGGGGAAGAGACCACATCGGTTCTTCTGCTTTGAAAGACCTCCAACAGAATTGTTGTTCAAAAGAGGCCAGCCACTTTTCTGATCTGCAACTGGAGGACGAGTTAGCATACGAACCAGATACGGTCAATCACGGAGGCTCAGGTAAGGTGAGATTTACCTTTTTTCTGTTTTAGATTAGGGACTTGATTTGAATCATCTGTCAGGGAATTTGTTTTGTACAAGTCAGGGACAGAAAGATTGCAGTCTTGTCATAGATAAGGGAAACAGAATAGGTAAGACAGTTATTCTAGATAAACTGTGAAACAGAAAATTGTGGTACCACGTGAAAATAAGAAGGGTTACGTAACATTTTTTAACAGTCAGAACAATATGGGTAATAAGTGCACAAAAAGTTCCCAAGACCCACCGCTAACCGAAGATGCAAAATATATGCAATTACAACGTGCCGACAATACAAAATGGGTTAATAAATATGAATTTGATGGCAAATTAGAAAAATCCTCACTTATTAAACTTGTCAAACAGCTTAAAACCGATGCAAAAGGTCAGGTAAAAAAGCAACGTCAATTGGGCATTCCTCAGGCACACAGGTGGATTGAGGAAGCAAACCGTAGGGTACAAAAAAGTAATAATGCAAATGCTATGTTTCTAGATAAAGAAGACAATAATTTGGTAATAGCATCAGCCCCTCCACCCCCTCCACTTCCCGCACCAGAATATGAAGCGAGTGGACAAGCTGATCCACCTCCGCTATACCGGGCTGCCACTGTGAAGCCAAGACCGTATGTCAGAGATCCCGTCGAGACTAGGTCTCGAACACATAACTTAAGAGGAGATACTGAGTTATATCAAATAAATTCATGAGCTATGAGTGAAGAAGAGATATGTCCACTCATAGAAGTACCAAATCCTCAGGCAGGACAGGTAGGACAGGACACGACTCTCCTAGTATATAGACCGTGGACACCGGAAGACATCCAGAAAGCCACAGAGGGAATTTCCCATCCGAAAGTTAATTTTAGAAAATTCTTAGAAGATTTACAGGGCATGAGGTTAACTTATCATTTAAATGGAGAAGAAGAAGAAAAAGTAGTTAGACAAATCGTAGGTCCAGATTGACACATGATCAGTGGCAACTGGAATCCCCGTGACGCAGAACACAAGCCACTCCCACATAGCAACGCAGAACTGGATAACAGAGTGAAAGGTCTAACAGACCGAATATCTGAGAAGTAGAAGCCTAGGGAAGACTGGACTTGCATTAATCAATGCATCCAACAGGAAGGTGAAACTGTTGACAGATATTATGCTAGATTATTAGAGTGTTTTAATAACCATTGTGGAATGCAGGTACCTGAAGATCAGACACATGATTCCCCGTATGAGCAGCAGCTAAAGAATGCATTTTTAAAAGGCAGTATTTTGCCTATAAGCAGCTTTATTACAAAGCACATGGTAGACCATCGTACAAGTAGATTACAGTCACTACTTGAATATGCTAGACATGCCAAAAGGCATTTTAACAGTAAAAAGAAAAAGAAAGCCCAAGTATTTTCTGTAGAAGATGGAGCAGAAGTTTATGTAGTACAGTCCGGAAAAAAGGGCAAGAAAAATGCCCAAGGAAACAAACAATCTGATAAACGATCAGAAGAGTTTGAAGATAGAAAGAAAAGGGGTAAATGTTTTAAGTGCGGAAAGAAGGGACATTTAGCAAGGAATTGCAAGCAAAACAAGAAGGTAGCCATGGAAGATAAGGAGGGTGAGGACTGACTATATGATAGTCAAGAATCACTAGAAGGGAGTAACCGAGAAAAGACAAATGCAAATGTGATAAAAGGAGTAGAGGATGTGATAGAAAAAGTAGAGGAAGTGTAAAAAATCACAGATGGTGAAAAAAGTGAAATTTTAGACTTAGCATTATTGAGCCTAGAGCTCTATATAGCAGACACAAAACTGGAAGTTACACTTATGGTAGAGGGAAGGAAAGTTAAATTCCTGTGTGACTCAGGGGCTTCATGAACCCTGATACATCCTTCCAAACTACCAGAAAATTCAGAATCACTTGATTACATATTAGTGAAAGCAACTAATGGACAGCTGTATCGGGAGCCACTCTCCCATAACATAGCAATAACTGACCTTGTTTCAGGGATGACCCAGAAAAGCAAAACTGTTGTTTCTGCAAAATGCCCAGTAAATCTTTTGGGCAGACATCTTATGCAAATATTTGGCATAGCAGTAGTACCGACTATGCAGGGTATGGAAGCATAGTGACAAATGGATACTTTTGTGGTGCGACCGGAGGGTAAAACAGGACTTAGTCACGACTGGTCCAGCGGCAGTAACCGAAGAACTGATGAATGTAGCCATCAGTAAGTCCCCCTCCCTTGACACTGATAAACAACATTTGTTGCACTGTACTCTGTATTATTGTAGCACACCAGGACCTGATAAGGAATATGAGCAAGAACTGTTTAAAAACCACGCAAACAGATTAGTATTACATAATCTGTACTGGGACACAGAAGGGAACAGTGTAGTTAGCTGTTCATTGCCCCAGGAATTCTTTGCACTCTATAAATCTAATAGATTACCACACATTAGTTTAACTAAGGACAAGAATGTGAAATGGGCAGACCTTGGAGAAAAAGTCACAAAGTGGGAAAAACAGACAGAGTTAGAATTGTCAGAACAGGGAGTAGAGAAGCAGAAGTTAAATTGGATAACACAGACACACCCAGCTGTACACTTGCAGTCTAGCAAGGACAGCTGATTAGCACTCTTACTAGAAGAGGAAGAAAATGCTTTATGGAGCATACCAGAAACTCTCTGGTCAACAGGGAAATCAGATGTAGGACTAATTCATACAGCAGGACCAGTTACTATTACACCAAAATCAGCATTTAGACCTCAAAAAAGACAGTATCCCTTAAGAAAGGATGCAGAAGTAGGAATCAAACCTATAATAGCAGCCTTACTTAAGGAAGGAGTACTGGTAGAATCTCCCGATTCGCCATAAGCTAAATGCCAAAAAATGTATAGTCATACCCTTTGGGAAAAACAAGGTAACCCCTAATTACCACATAGGTGGTAATCCATTAAACACGGAAGAAGTTATCAGGGACCTGGGGACCCAAGTTGACAGTAACCTCTCTTTTGACACTCACATTGCCAAAGTGGTTAAGAAGACCTTCTACATTGCCCACTTGATCATGAAGGGATTCACATCCAGATCAGGAGAGGTCATTGTACCCCTGTACTCTTCACTTATCAGACCAATGATTGAGTACAACGCCCCATTCAGAATGTACCTTACCCGACACCTGCAGCAGTTGGAAAGACCCCAAAAGTTCCTCACCAAAAGGATAAAGGCTCAAACATATGTCATACGATGCCCGACTGAAGAAACTCCAGCTCTATTCAGTCGCATACCGTCTGCTCAGAGGTGATCTGTGCCTGACATACAAGGCCATGTCCAACCCGAATTAATGGACATGCTCCACCTCAAAAATCCAAATCCACCAGAACCACGAGAGCAAGAGACTTAAACCTCAACACGGATATAAATAGGACGTGCTGGAGGGACAGATTCATCACCCAGAGACTCCCTACACTATGGAACAGAATCCCAGTCCATGTGAGGCAGAGCCCCTCACTGACTCTGTTCAAGAGAAATCTTGACGAGTGGATGGGAGATCGTAGGTTTACCCCGGGAATCATCTCTGTGTCACTGCTGGACAGAGGCACAGCAAACTAATGGGTATAGTATTCTCATCCTAAGGGGTGGTGAAAGCCACACACACTCTGGCTAGGCTTATAAATGCCCTAGGGAAGATAGCCTAGTATGAACCTATGAACCTATGAACCTATGTAACACACCCTTATTTCCTGTCAGGAAAGCAAATGGAGAATGGCGTATGGTCCAAGATTTACAAGCTGTAAGTGACGCAGTAATACCCAGAGCACCTACGGTGCCAGATCCACACACCCTATTGAATGATTTGAAGCCTCAACAGAAGTATTTTTCTGTGGTAGATATTAGCAATGTGTTCTTTTCGATACCGATACACCCTGACAGCCAACACTGGTTTGCATTCACATTTCAGGGAAAAAGGTATACATATACGCGACTACCACAGGAGTATTGTGAAAGTCCAACAATATTTTCACAAGAGATGGCAAGCAACCTGGCAGGATTTAGCCCACCAAAAGGCAGCCAAATTTTACTTTATGTAGACGACATCCTGCTGGCGGCCCCCACCCAGCAAGAATGCAGAGAAGATACCATAGCATTACTACAATTTCTAGCCACTCAAGGACATAAAGTAAACTAAAACAAATTGCAGCTTTGGAGAAAGCAGGTTAAATACCTGGGAAATGTAATATCCAAAGAAGGCAAAACATTAGATGAAGATAGAAAAATAGCAATTTTACAAGCACCCAAACCGACTACCAAGAAAGAAATTATGTCCTTCCTGGAAACGACCAATTTCTGTCAGAGTTGGATTCCAAACTATGCCTTGGAATCTGCTCCACTGACCAACTTGATATACAAAAAGCCTATGGCAGCACAAGATTTATTACAATGGACACCAGAAGCAGAATTAGCTTTCTGCAAACTGAAACAATTGATAGCATCCTCATTAGTTTTAGGATTACCAAACTACCATAAACGTTTTTTTCCAAACTGTAGATTGTAAGCAAGGTTATATGACATCGGTGTTAACACAGCAACATGGGGATAAGCAATGCCCCATAGCTTACTATTCATCACAGCTGGACCCAGTGGCATGATCCCTGCCCCACTGTGTATAAGCAGTAGTTGCAGCTGCAATGGCAGTACAGGATTCGGCCTCAGTAGTGTTGTTCCACCCTCTCACATTGAGACTGCCTCATGCAGTCACATTTATTTTACTGCAAGAAAAAGTAGCATATCTTTCTCCTGCTAGACATCTTTCCTGTATGACTATACTCTTAAGCCAACCTCATATGACAATTAAATGATGTACAACTTTAAATCCGTCTACCTTGCTCCCGACCCCTGTGAATGGCACACCACACAGCTGCCTGCAGGAGATTGAGCAAAAGACACTGCCTAGAAAAGATCTAATGGATGTTCCCTTGGATGATGCTGAGGTGACATATTACGTGGACGGCTCATGCAGAAAGGGTCCTACAGGACAAAACCTAGTGGGGTAGGCAGTAGTTTCTGATACTGAGATTTTAGAAGCAAAGTCTTTACCACACAACTTATCTGCACAAGCAGCGGAACTGATTGCCTTGACAAGGGCATGTACCTTGGCAAAGGGTAAATGTGTGAACATTTTTACTGACAGCCAGTACGCTTTTTCTACTGTACATGTTTTTGCACAGCAGTGGAAAAATAGAGGAATGATAACATCTACTGGTAAACCGATTAATCATGCGCAGTTCATTTTAGATTTGTTAGAATCTATTCAGTTACCTCAGAAAGTAGCTATTTGTAAATGTGTAGCTCATACCAAGCAACAGGATAGGATTTCAAAAGGTAATGTGAGAGCTGATACAGCTGCAAAGCAGGCAGCTTCAGCTTCAAAAGTATTTCTTTTGAATGATAAATTATAACCTTCTGAGATTTTAGATTTAGAAATGTTGAAAACAATGCAGACACTTACTATGAAAGTAAAAAAACAAAAATGGATAAAAAGAGGAGCAATTCTTGAGAAGGGGCTGTACATCTCCAAAGAAGGAAAACCGATTTTGCCATCTAACTTGTTTAGATATGCAGCTTTGTTGAGCCATGGGCAGTGCCATGTCTCAACAGGGGGGATGGTACAGTTAGTGAACCGAGTGTTCACTGCATATGGATTTACAAACTACACAAAAAAATTTTGTGCAGCATGCCATGTTTGTAACAAGCATCATGCACAAGGGGCATTGAAGCCTAAGCAAGGGAGTTTCCCAACACCACCGTACCCGTTCCATACTATCTGTATGGATTTCATAGAATTAAGCAAATGCGAAAATAAGAAGTATTGTCTTGTCATTATAGATATGTTTTCCAAATGGGTGGAAGCTTTTCCGACTAAAAATCCAGATGCAGCTACTGTTGAAAAAGTCCTTGTTAAAGAAATTATTCCTAGAGTTGGCATACCGGAAAAGATCTACAGTGACAGTGGCACACACTTTGTAAATCAAACTATACAACAGTTGAGCCGATATTTCAGAATTTCCTTAAAGAACCATTGTGCATACCACCCCCAATCCTCAGGATTAGTAGAGAGGCATAATGGGGTTTTAAAAAACAAACTTAGGAAATTGATTAGTGAGACACAAAAGAACTGGGTGCACTGCCTGCCTCTGGCACTGTTGAGCATGAGAACTGTTCCAAATGTAAAGGGGTTAACTCCTTTTGAAATACTGTTTGGGAGGGCATATTATATACTTCAGTGGAAACCTCTCATGCCTGCAGACCAGGAGGCCAACAGTTCACTTACAGAGTATATGAGACGACTTTTAAGTAATAAACAACTTTTGCAGTTGAATTCTGTTTCAGATAAAGAACAAACCAGACCATCGGAAGCAGCAGTAGTCCCAGGCACGTGGGTCTGGGTGAAAGTTATTAAGAGGAAGAATTGGACTACACCAAAGTGGGAAGGGCCGTACCAAGTGCTACTGTCAACACCCACTGCAGTCAAGATCACAGAGCGAGCATCCTGGATTCATCTGACACACTGTAAATTGGTTAAAAACTTTGAGCTGGACAAAAAACTTGTTACTGTTACACAAGAACAAAATGACCAGATACGGAGCAAATAAAAATGTAGAACAACCTCAAAAGTATTGCATGATCATTCTGTTGGCCATACTGATAACATTAATCTGTTTGTTGTGGCCTTTCCTTTTTCCAGCCACACGAGCTGAACTGAATAAACGAGATTCGTTACTTATAGACTGGCATCCAAACTTTAACACTTACCAAGCAATTAAATATGTATATGCTGAAACTTTTAATGTTTCGAATTTCTGGATCTGCACAGCTATATCAACAGCATACGGGGGATTATTAATGACTGCTGTCCCTAGGGGTCAATGAGACCTGGGAAAATTTGATTTTTGATACTACAACTATGAAATCACAAGACAAAATAGCATTGTACCTACCTGTTACATAATAGGGAATTGTATGTTTTTTTCAAAAATGATACTGTTCAGGTGGGTTGGAGCAATTGTAATGTGACTGTTCCTTACAAATGTTATATCAAAGCTAATAATGCAGGTTATATTTGTGATACAAACTATGACTCATATTTTGAACTTATGCACAAAATGGTTGATGAAGTACAACATAATCCTGTTCTTTTTAAACAACTATCATTGATAAAAAAATGTTTCATGCAGAGCAAGTATATATTAATACTAAAGTAGAGAATTGTTATTTTGTGTGTGGGAAAAAGGTATACAAATGGTTACCTGAGAATTGGTCCAGTTGTTTTTTGGGTTACCTGGTTCCGGCCATATGACACACTGCAGTTTTGCCTCAGGGAAGGATTCAAAATGTCAGAGAGGTCACCAAGAAACCTGGGAATCCAATCAAGAGACCTGAGAATCCAATGGGATGAATCGAAGCAGGCTGGAGAAATCATAACTCCGTGAAAAAACAAAGATAAACTGACACACATGGACTTGGGTGACACTATTATATTGTGGGCAGGTATAGCCCCTGCATATGGTGCAGTGAAATCAATTTGGGAGCTGAAAAAACTGTCCAAACTTCTCGAAGTAATAAGTAATGCCACTTTTTCTGCTCTCAAATTAGTGACTAATAAATGCTATGAGAACTGTGGTGCTTCAAAACCGCATGGCTCTCGAATTCACCCTACCGGCGAAAGGTGGTACATGCGCTTTAATAAAAGAGGAGTGCTGTCCGTATATTCCTGACAACAAGCATGAGATAAATTACCATCTCAAGGTGCTTCAGCAAGTGTCGGCCATGACCAAACTAGGCCCAAACCCACTGACAGATTTTTTCCAGAATTTGTTTGGGGGGTAAGGTAGCATCCTAATGAACATCCTGATTGCTATTTGTGTGGGATTACTCCTATTAGGAGTGTGTGTTTGTTGTGATATTCTCTGCATAAAAAGATTAATCAAAGATTTTATAGACATGTCAGTTTCTGAGACTTTGTATCAAAGTACTAAAATAGAAGAACTGTTGAAAAATGAAACACTTTCATAAGTTTAAACTAAATAACTCTCTTAACTGCAAATTCTGAACAGAATGAGGTTAGGAGAAAAAGCAACTGTTTATGCTTTTGAAAATCGAATAAAAAGTATTAGCAGTGGGGGAAATGTTAGAAAAATATGTATTAATGTATATGTTTAGTGCTTATTAGAAGCTAAAGGGTTAACACATTTCATTCTATTTTATGTACAGCTTAATTCTGTATGAAATTATAAGATGCTTTTTCAAACTGCAGTATGCTTTCTGAAATTGCAAGATGCTCTCTGATCTAGTATTTGCTAGCACAGCAAAATTCATGTTTATGCCTTTTGGAAATTTACTGAGAAGCAGGTGATTATCTGCTAGGTCAGGAAAATTAATGAATAGTGAATGAATAGAACAATACTGTTTTCTATAATGTGATTGAATATGAACAATCAGCTCTGTTTGTGTTATGAGAACATGCACAGCTGCAGAAAAGAGGAGATACATCAAACAAAGGCTGCTTGAAGAAATGAACTATAATCTGTACTTGCTTTGTGCTCGAATTAGCTATAGTACCTTGAACGGTAACAATACATAGAGAGAAGTTGTATCTGACCGGTGGTCATCAAGTCCACGTTGTTTTTCTTAGGAAGTTTTTTTGTAAACCTGATATGCCAGCAGAAAATCATGGACAAACAGCTGCTGTGAAATAATATTGAAAGAACTTGTGATTTATTACATCAGCTTAGTAGGCAATGCCTTGTAAGAAATGTATAAGAATAGCTTTACTTCCTGATTCTACTTAGACAAACTCTGTATTAGCACATTTTTGTCTCCTTGCTGAAAGATTAAAGTGCCTTAACCTGAACCTGCCATGTGTTGATCTTTTTGAAGTTATTTTTCCTTTGAAATTTTTAATATGGGTTTCAATGGAACTATAGTGTTTAGTCCAGGGGGACGATTTGCTCTCATGTTAATTATCCAAGATATTTCATGTAGTTCAGTTAGATTATGGACGTCTCCTCCTCTATTGGTCTGGATAACAGTTTCAATTGCTTTAAAAAGGAAGGAATGAGTCAGATATTGTGTTATATGCACTGCTAGTGCATTGTTTGGTTCCTTTTGTCGTATATCTCTTAAGTATCGTAGTATACGATCTTTAAGCTTCTGATCTGTCTTGCCTATGTAAAAAGCATTGCATTGATGGCAAGTGGCCAAATACACTAGATGTGGTGTGGTGCAATCAGCATATACATTGAAGTGATATTGTTTATTTCCATAAGTGGAGACAAAGATATTTGAACTGTCAGTGTAAGGAGAAGCTTTGCATCTACTACATTTCTCTATTTTTTTCTCATTGATATTGTGTTTCTTCCTCCATTGGTAATTTCTTCTTTAGGGCATTCGAAAATGTTACCATTCACAAAATCTCGATGGTCACGTGCCAGTTTTTTATCTTTTGCTGTTTCAATTTAGTATCGTAAATATTGAGATTCTGTTGTAATCGTTCTAGTTCATGTACTTGTTCTTCCTTCAAATCCAATTTCTCTAGTTCTTCTTGTTTAGTTACAATAATGGATGAGTTTTTATCTTCTTCTGGTTTAAAAAAAACTCTATAATTAATTCCATATATCTTTGGCTGGTCTCAAAATTAATTGCTTGCCACTTGGCCAGTAGTTTTCGGTACGCATTGCCATATGAAGGCAATGATAAAAAATGGAGAACATATAGAAAGACCAAATATACAGCTATAAGGCATGCATTCGACCATACTGAAAATGCCAACTACTAGCTCACACGAATGAAAAGATATTTCTTCTAATGACTTATTGGATGTCAGTGCTAATATTTCAACATCTCATGAAACATCATCTGAGAATACATCATTGATAGGTCATAATGACCCTACACCAACAACTAGGCCCAGAGATGGAATAGTACACACACCAGTAAATTGGCCTTTACCGGTTTTTATGAAACAGAACAATTACAAAACTCAGAGAACTCAGAGCCAAGAGCGGAAGTGCAAGAAATTTATGTAATGAATGAGAATCCATCTAATTTAGTAGTAAATATTTCACAGACAGAACTAAGCCATGAAGCCATGACCTTACTAAACAAGGGTTTGACCTTCATACCATCATTGACATCTGATCTGAATGAATTTATAACAGACATTAGACTTTTTTGTAGAAATATCTCGTTGAAATGCTTTTTTAGTCAAAACAACACCTATGAACTCTCTCTTAGAAAGTGAAGTACTTTTACGCCAATAAATCCTCCTTTAGTTGAGCTCTGTTCAAGATTATGTGAAGAAGAGATCTTTGAAACTAGGAACTCTACTAACAAAAAGAAATGTATATTTTATAACATGACAGCCAAAGAAAATGAAGCTTTAAAACAGCTTAGACATTCAGATAATTTAGTCATAAAACCAGCGGATAAAGGAGGATGCATAGTCATAATGGAAGCTGAGTGTTACAAGAACAAAACGACAACAATGTTGGAAGACCAATACACATATAAAAAACTGAATAAGAAGGATGTTACAACAAGAATTACACTCTTTCATAGCATCTTATATGAACTTTTAATGGAAAGACGTATTACTCAAGAACAATATGACTTCTTTAATACACCTCATCCTTTATACCCTAGTATAAGTGGAATACCCAAAATTCATAAAGACTTACATGATCCTCCTTTATGACCCATTGTCTCTGGTAGAGAATGGATAACAGAACCGCTATCTATGTTTATAGAAAATTAGTTGAAAAAGGCATTACTGCTTGCAAAGACAGTTCTGAAAGACACTGGCCAATTTTTGAGTGATTTCTTCTAACAAACTAAACACTTTATAGTTTGAAAATCTTATATTGGTAACTATGGACATTACCAGTTTGTTCACAGTTATTCCTAATGACTATGGTTTGCATGCTATTAATACTTTCCTATGAAGACAGAATATAGCAGCAGATCAAATATGTGCTCTGCTAGAACTTGTTCTAGAAAACAACATCTTTATCTATGGAGAAGACTTTTATTTACAAACATGGGGAGTAGCCATGGGTACGCCATGTGCTAATAGTTATTCAAACTTGGTATTAGCAGAATGAGAGCAAGAAACCATCTTCTTGGAAAATAACACATGGCTCCCACATCAACTATACTATGGTTGTTTTGCTGATGATGTCTTTAGCTTATGGCAAGGAAAGATGGAAGAGCTGAACAGCTACGTCGATTACATCAATGGAAGTACTAATTTTCTTATATTCAAAGCAAGTTCATCATATCAAGAAATAGATTTTTTTGGATGTTAAAGTACACCTAGATCCTAAGGAAGGCTTAATTACAAGCATCCATAGAAAAGACACGTGGAGAAACCATTATTTACATAAACAAAGTATGCACCCTGGACATATTTTTAAAAACATCTATGAAAATCAAGTCCTACGGGCATCTGGATTATGCACTAAAGATGAGGAATTTGTTGAAGAACAATGTAAAGTACGGAGATACCTTAAGGAAAGGTCCTACTCAGACAAAAATTTAAGACTCAAACAAAATTTTTGGGAAATAATGAAAGGCAGAGGGCAACCTTATTTCCCCAAGAAGAGCTCTTCTTTACAGCAAGCCACTGTTTCTGATAACCATATTCCAAAGTTAAATTGTCTGTTAACTTATAGTTCAGACAATAAACAGATATGTGATATAATAAGAAAACATTGGTCAATATTAACAATGGATGAGAAAATTCAACATATAGTAGGAGAGCAACCAAGATTTCAGTATAAAAACAAGAACATTTTGAAAAGACTCCTATGTAATAGAGATGGTACCACCACACAAAATATACATTCAGACAGAAGGGGCACTTTTAAATGTAGTAGATGCAAAGCCTGTCCTTACATTGACAGTTCAAATGTCTTTGTCTCCACTTATGGAAATAAACAATATCACTTCAATGTATATGCTGATTGTACCACACCACATCTAGTGTATTTGGCCACTTGCCATCAATGCAATGCTTTTTACATAGGCAAGACAAATCAGAAGCTTAAAGATCGTATACTACGACACTTAAAAGATATACAACAAATGGAACCAAACAATGCACTAGCAGTGCATATAACACAATATCTGACTCATTCCTTCCTTTTTAAAGCAATTGAAACTGTTATCTAGACCAATAGAGGAGGAGACGTCCATAATCGAACTGAACTACGTGAAATATCTTGGATAATTAACATGAGAGCAAATTGTCCCCCTGGACTAAACACTATAGTTCCATTGAAACCCATATTAAAAACTAGAAGGAATACCATTGCAACTCAGAACCATTAGACTTATAATTCATTTTTATTCATTTTTCTCCCTTTAGTTGACATGATATTATAACTATATATTTCAGTTTTGTTAGGTTCATCAAATACAAAATAAGTTTAATAAGTATAATAATATTCAGCTATTAAGTATTTATTAATTCTGATATGGAAAGTACTTTAGATCTGAATATTGCTTTTCACAAAGGATGTGTGCATGTTCTTGCTTCATAATAGTGATAGGCAAGGATTCACGAAGCCTCCGTGTAAGAGTTATAACTCTTACATGAAGGCTGCAGTTAAACGGAGTGATGTCAGCATGCTTTGCATATTCATGAGAGCATGCTGAATCACACCTAAGTCTAACACGGTCCGTGTAAGACAGTAGGGGGCATGTCCGTAGGCAGAGTCCTGCAAGCAGACACGCCCACAGAAGTGTAAAAGTGCCCAAAGTAAACACCCACAACAGAGTCCACGGAAATGTGAATAAACACAACACAACACATGCCCCCACAGACTATGAACATAAAATATATAAATGAACATGTTATATTTTTTTTTAAATTGTAAAGATGTTTAACCGTGAGTGCGCTCGTTTGCGCAGGCGTGCCCGTAGTGCAGCTATAGTTAGCAGTCAGTGGGAAAGCATATAAGAACTAAATATGCAAAGTAAGCCAAGAAGCAATAGCGTAGCAGTAGAGATGTTGGCTGAAGAGCAGGCATTCATGGTTCGAGCCCCCACAACACCAATTTTTATTTTTAGCAAAATAAGCATGAAACAAGTCCCTGACAAATATGTACACATAAAACCACATTTTATGTAAAATGTAATGAAATAGGCCATTTATATTGAAGAAATGTGAGGTAACAAAAGAATAAAAAATGCCAGATGTGCCCATAGCTGAGCTACAGTTTAACAAGGTGAGTGCATCTGCCCGTAAGTGAGCAGTGGTTTAACAGGTGCAAAATAAGTGCCCATAGCTGAGTAGTGATTTCACACGCTCAAACTGTGTGCCCCTAGCTGAGCTGAGATGACTATGCGTGCTGATAGCCAAATGAGGCTTAAACCAGCGCACCCCATTTGCGCAGAGCTACGCACCGCGCCAACAAGCTAACCGACGGGCAACATTGAGCAAGCTGTAACAAAACTACCTTTACACAGACACACCCCCTAGCCTGTCTAGACAGTCATAAAATATAAAAAGCAGTGGCCAGGTTCTAACCCAGGATACCATGCACCATAGTCAAGGTACTGAACCACTAAGCTACAACAGCTATACTCAGAAATTTAGTAATAGCACATATATAGGAATGAATAGAAAGTGGAGCATGACAAAGCAGGTCTTGTGAAGTGGATACAATTCCAAAATGGCCAATCACAGATAAGTGCAGGAAAAACGGCATATATAAGCCCCATAGGCGGGAATACACAGCATAAATGATTGTAGAACTGACTTGCAGCCAGAATGTCAGGTGTAGGTGAGGGTAGTTGCTTTTGAGCACAGAGGCGGGGCGTTGAGGAGTCCAGATACATGGTCTGGCTCCTAGTCCACAATCATGAGGCCCAACTCATTCAGGGCCAGGTCCTGTGGGGAGCATATAGGGCTGAGGCGTGAGACCAGTTGGCTCATGATCTTACCAGTGCCACAGGGATTTCAAGGAATGGTGAGCAGGTCTGTCACCACCATGCGGACCTGAAGAGACGCAAGCAGGACCAATTGAACCTATGGATACAGGAGGCCCGGCAAATGCCCAACACCCCACTACTGAGTAAGTTACATTTAATTATGTATTTAAGAAATTAAATTAGCTGATATTATGGTGATGTGTATTCCAATATTACTCCATTTATATTACAGCTGCAGGTGTCCGTTCTCTGGTAGATACAAAACCCAGAGTAGCATATAAAAACATGCTCTCACTGAACAGGTTACTTTGTTACGACAGGACACGACCCCCAGTTCAGAAGAGTCACAAAACAGGCACTTTTGCCTGTCATACTTGCAATCAATGCAGACACATCGCTAACACCAATAGTTACACACACCCTGAGACCAAGAGGACATATACATTTAAACATCATGCCAATTGTAAATCTGTGAATTTAGTATATTTAGCAGATTGCCAATCCTGTCGGAAGTTTTATGTGGGGATGACGACTAGATCGCTACGCGAACGTATCAGGGAGCATATATACGCCATAGCGAAAGGAAATATTTTGAATGCATTGGCAAAACATATTGTGGAGCAAGGTGATACACATATGTTCAGGTTTCTGGTTCTTGAAATGGTTAGTACTGATGGTAGATTAGGCAACATCAAGAATAGGGTTGAAGAGAGGGAAGGTAAATGGATCTTGAAGCTACAAGCCCATAGATTTGGGCTTAATGACAGGCTTACTATTAAGCCGTTTTTAGCTTCCAGACCTTTAAAACATTAAGTATCATGAAACCCATGCCATCATAAGTGATGTTATGCTTTTTAATTTTGTTTTTATATGATTACTTTTTTATATGTTGTTTCTTTAAGAGTGCTATGATGTCATGATATGTAGGTGTTTATAATGAGGCATTTAACAACTGTTTTTATGTCTGATGAAGCGTTGGATAACAACGCAAAAGCGCTCACAACTTTCTGCAGTTTATTTGTTTTTAACAATAAATGTGGATTTTGCTTAACAAGGAGATCTCATTGGAATTTCATTGGAGTTTGTGCTACAGTCCATGGTGCACTCATCACTTTCCTGCTCAACAGTGTAAAAGTGTTTGCAAGTATTGCTTGATTACAAACTGTGTTGCAGTCCGAAATTCCAACAGAACAGTGAAAATGTATGAAATAAATTCTGAAATAAAGATGCCCCGCCTATAATATCATAGCGCATATCATAGCCTAGAAGTAAGTACCATCCTGAATAGTAAAATGAAAACAAGTGAGAGGGTGTGAGAAAGAGTCATGAATCCACCAATAAAGTAGTAATAACCCCTGTATAAAGTATACTGCAGTCAGTACAGAATGAAATGAATGTGACAAGTAGAACCAAACTGCAAAATGTGTCCAAAGTCTTGCTGCAGCTGGAATGTGTATCCCAAAATATGGATATGTTGCTCTCAGTCTGCAATATGCAGATAGTATGATTGTCTGAAATATCAAACATCCACAGTTGTCTATACCTATATAAAGCAAATGTAGCAGGATGATGTTGCTGAACAAAGCCAGATATGAACATGTATGAATAACAATAAAATGTATATTGATGTAGCATGAATAGTCCTATCACCAAAGTGAAGTAGTTATCATATAGGAAACTGTAGTCAGAACAGTAGTCTGTATATATCTGTAGCTATTAGAAATGTACAGCATATGTATTGGTATTCGAAGGTGTTAATAATATTTTCTCCACCCCACCCTATAACCACATATACTCCATTCCACGTGAAAATGGTATGTGCAATCACAATTAACACCCCTGGACATTTGCCCTGATGGGTCCTAAATATTTGCATGTCCATTGATGCATCTGCCCTGTTCATACATCCAAACCTGATGGCCTGTTGCCATCAATCAACCCTGCATATTGTTGGACTGTGTAGTGCTGTTCAAATTATGCATGTGTTATGCTTGCTGTTCAATGGTGTGAATATCTGGGTGTTTGGTTAATGGGAATACTAATGCATGCTGTTACAACTAATTGCGAATGGTATTGTATGTTCCTAACCCAAACTGTCATGACATAATGCAAAACATAGAACGACAGGGAAGGTGGGTCCCAGCGGACTCACCTCTCCCATCTCAGCTGGCGAGTGCACCTGGCACGAGTGCCCAGTCTGGACCCTTCTCCGGTGGCCCTGTGCCACCTGCGGGTGGAAGCGCTGCAGGGGATGGGGCTCGCCCCCCCCCCTCTGCAAGTGTGGCCAGAGGAGAACCACCACTCACCGTCCGTAGCGTCCAGACTGTGGTGCGTAGGGAGATTCGGGACTCTGTTCTCGAACCCCTACGCCAGCTCGAGGCACGGGTGGCACAACTTACGGGCATGCCTGTTGCCTGGCCTACACAGCCCCCAGCACAGCCCCATCCTGGGAAGTGAAGGAACAGTGGCAACTGCCTATGGGTGGGGATATCAGTTACACTGTTGCCATCTGTGGGCTCATGGGCTCTGGATATCCAAACCTCCGTCCCCGTCAATTGTGTAACCCCCCCACACGTGTCATACACCGCCCCTGTATGCATCTTGTTTGTCTTGTCTTTTTACCTATCCAACCTACCTCCCCAGCTGTACTGACTACCTTCACCTGACATACCACTCTCACCTGAAAAAAAAAAAAGGGCACTCTGTACCTGCAAAAAAATTACACCCCATACATAGCTGCCCATTCTGCACATATGTCTACCAGACATGGAAACTATCAATTACAATTGGTGGTACAAGTATTACTGTTGTCCTTACACCTCTCTCAGGGGTGGAAGGTATCAAATGTCACACCAAATTACAAACATATGCACAGCTGTTGCTGATGAAGAAATGGGCAGCTATGGGCCTTACTTACATCCCTCCTGCAAAACCCAATCTTGTTTCCCTACTGTCTTACCCTCTTTGTGACTCCTTTTTCACCACTTTTCTGTCTCCCCATTTTCATTTTTTTCAAAGAAAATAGCACAGGTGTGTGCAAGAGTAAGCACGTTTAAGCAGTTGTAAGCGGGTGTGCGCTTGTGTGCGCGGAGCTAAATGCCAGTGCGCATGCGTGAGCTCTGCGCAAACCAGCGCTCACCCGGTTACAACTGCTTAAAAGGGCCTTAGTCACTTTGATTGACAGGTCTTGTAGTCAGTTCAGAAGCAAAATAAAATCCCACTGGCAGTCCCGAACCCAGGACCTTGGAAACAGTAGTCTGCATGACTTACCACTAAGCCATGACTCTTATACAAGAACATTCTGCTAAAATAAATATATCATGTAATAGTAGGAATGAATGTAAAGGGAATATAGATGTGTAGTACACAAAGCATGCCATTTAGAATTACTATCAAAACTAGTGGATTTCCAAAATAGTAGTGTGTGAACAGAAACAGCCATGCTAGTTGGTAGCTAGTAGGTAATAATGTCACTATAGCACCTTGCAAGCCACACACATACTCACAGCAGGATAATCACTGCCCATACCCCACAACCTCTTACAGGAACACATCCAGACCAAGTAACAAAATATGTGGAGCAAAGGCCCCAAACCTGTGACACATTACAAATAATGTTACAACAAACGCAGACAGTTCAGAGAGTAACAGGGTCTGCATTTTGTGGGATGTTTGGAAGGGTATGAAGTCTGAAACTTGAATGTTTGTCACTATATTCTCACTTGAGCCCAGAGTGATTTGCCAGAAAAAGCTGTGCATGAGATATTGACCAAAATATGAGGCAGAAATGTGGACAACCAGCAAATATCTGTACACATGACAGGTCTGACACCACCATATTTGAATAGTTAAGAGCCTAGACATAGCAACAGTGAATGACTTACAGGGATGCCCCACAGACTCTATGTGAAATGTACAAACAGTAGGCAGAAAGGTGTAACACATGCAATGGTAACTATGGAGTCCTGAAAGTATTTACCACTTGCATGGCAGAAAAAGTGTAGTAATACATATGCTCATGCTATCCCACAGTCACAACTGCAGCATACCAGACAATTTAATGGGTATACCCCACTGATATGTACCATTCCATGAGGCAGATAACAGATGAACCTGAAAGTCTCTGGGGCCTGCTCAGCAGCATACTCAAATACCCTAATAGATGTCAAGGCCCACACCATGGCCAGACCACACTGCATGCTGTAACACCCTAGCAGATATAGCAAGCATTCCAAGGTGTGAATGTACATGGAAAATAGGAAAGCTACAGCAGCACACTACAGTCCGGACACCTAGCAGGCATACAAGTAGTGACTGTAAAGGGCAAATATTGAAGCCTTAGCAACAAAGTGCAAGCAAAAGTGAAAGGAAAGCACACACACACACATTAACAGTAGTAGTAGTTGTAGGTGTCAGTGTACATACACAGTTAGTACATGAAACTGCAGAAATGAATGGAGGAATGTTAATCTACAACACAGCTGCAAATATGAGAGAGATACCAACCTTTACACTCACGGAACATTGTCCACAGCATAACAGCATGGTCCCTGCCCTTAAAATCTGAAAGGGCTACGCCTATCTCACATACCTTTTTATAGCACTGTTCTGAAATCACGGTGAAAACTGCAATCAGTACACAACTGGCTGCATGCAATTAGCAAATGCTGGCTAACAACTGGTGCAGAGGCCATCACATGGACATATGCAGATACCTACAAAAGTATGTTGTACTCCCAGTCCACACATGCAATACTTTCATTGCACCCTGAGAAGGATGTGAGAGACAGACAGAGAGAGAGAGAGAGAGAGACAGAGACAGAGACAGAGAAAATTGCAATTAAGCAGACACAAACAAATTGTTCAGCAACAGCCACCTGAAAGCTGACAACTGGGAAGTGGAGCAGCAGGACAGAGAACCAGACGGCAACACAAGCAGCTGTGACAAACACAGGTAATGTAAAGTAATACTATAAAGGTCTACATACTGTGAACCCTCCATATGTGTCATTGGTCTGTATCCATATGTATATGAAGACGTGTAAAGGGCAGGGGACATACAGCAACTATCAGTGAAGGCTGTACATACATTTGTATGTGAGAGCATCTATGTGCACATATCAATGTTGGTTGATTGTAGGTTGTAGTGCAATGTACAAAGTAGGTTTCACAGTTATGTATGTTTAGCAGTATGTTAGTGTGTGTATACAATATGGTAGACAAACATGTTGATATACCTGCCTATCATATGGATATGTATATATGTCAACATATGTATGTGTATATATATATATGTATATATATCTATATATATATATATATATATATATATATATATATATATATATATATATATATACATATATGATATGCATATATGTATACATACATAGAGAGATGTAGGAATACATAGACAGATGTAGATAGAATATGCACAAACATATATATGTAATGCACACATACAGATATAGATACATGTAGATACATATACATAGACAGACTCATCTGACTATGTACAGGGATGAGTGTATATCAGGACCTTCACCACACCCTGTCCCACCCTCTGTCACTCTCACCCCCTCTGTGTCCCCCCCCTCCACATCTATAGCAATATATGTACATGAATATATATATATGTGTATATGTATACAGACATATATATATATATATATATATATATATATATATATATATATATAGATATATATATATATACATATATATATATATATATATATATATATATATATATATATATATATATATATATATATATATATATATATATATATATATAGAGAGAGAGAGAGAGATGTATATAAATTCTGAGTGAGGCACATGTGTACAGATGTGTTGCAACAGGTGCCTGGTGACAAAGGCATGGAGTGAACACCAGTGTCAAAACTGGAGTACCATACCACATTTCAAATCACCTACACCAGTAACCACCAGATATGTGATTGGCTGCCCACCACTGCATGTGTCAGGGTGAACAGGGTCATAAATGTGTACAATAGTGGCCCCAATGATATTCACAGTGGCACACTATCCCTGGAATACCTGCACATGGTATGTGTCAGCGAACATGGTGTGTCAGCTATGGACATGTAGGTCGGTGTACCCCTCCGCACCACATAATGGATGCCATGGTATGGACCTCACATGACAGCTACAGATATGGAGAAGGACACAGTGACATGTACAACACTGTGACAATGCACTCAAACACATTACCAATGCACAGTGACTGACAACACCACAGAGTACACATATACGACCCACATAGAGGTTACCACTCCCGGATTTACATAAGTAAGTCACACCCATGACAGATGTCCAACAACCAGAGTAACACCTCACACCATCCACAACCTAAATGACTGCTATGTGTCGTCCATGCCACTGCAATAGAGAGCACATGTGGAGGTAAAAGTTCCTACCCACAGATAAGACATACCCTGCAATAAACCACACAGTGTTAAGAAGCAAGACTCCCCATGAGTACATGTCACACATACCCCTGCTGAATGTTAGTCAGATAGGTAATATGCCATATGAGTCAGCCTGTGTAACTGTGTGACAGCAGCAGGTACCATCACACCACATGTGTCACAATGGTCAGGGTAGCAGAACAGTACGCTGCTGTAGTCCCACGGGCAATAGCATATTGTATAGTATTGTATTGTAATGTAATGTATTGTGTTGTATTGTATTGGTATGTTGAGGTGCCTCCTTCGTGGAGTGGAACCACTGCTGCTGTGTGCCAGTGTACAGGTACATATCCTGTAGTCAGGCTAGTGTTACATAGCACTTCTAAATGTGTGTTTAGCTCCTGTCAGAGTATTTGTAGCATGCAACTGGGGATACCATCAGGTCCCATTCATGTTGTGTATTCTGCTTTCCTGAGGGTGGCTCTCACCTGGACATCTGTGATGACAGGGAGGTTACAGTCAGCTGGGATAACTATGTCTTATTTTGGGGGAGAAGGCGGGGTGACACCTGCACTGAACCTGTCTGCCACAATGTTATCAATATCTGTGGTGTCAGTGAAATATTTGTTGTTGTGTACTAACTATGGGCATAGAGGATGGATTCTGACTAGGTTGCTAACATAACTGAAGAAGGCCTTCTGGTTATCTGTAGTGTCCCTCTTGATTTCCCTCTCAAAGTTGCCCATGGATGTTTGTATGATGGAAAATAGATCCTTACTAGTGCTGCTCAGACATGCCCTCCCTTTATGGAATTATGCTCTGTCTTGCAGTAGCTTCCATCTTCTGTAATACAATCTGTCTATGGCTGGGGTCCACCAGACAGGATGCTGTCCCTTTGTGGAGAGTGTCTTGGCCATATATGGGATTGCATGATCCATGCATTCTCGGAGATGTCTGTAGAAAGCAATTGTGTAGGGGTCAGCATTGTGGGTTGTATCTGCCACTGGCCCAGTGGGCTGAAAGGATACCATGTCACTGTTACAAAGTGTAAAGTTTGCACCTGTAATGTTATTCACTATAGTCGTTTGTGCTGGTGGTGGAGGTGGGATATGTATATCCAGGGCAATCAGTGTGTGGTCAGCTCACAGTAGTTGATGATGTAGGCCATACAGTACCTAGATACAAAGCCCAGAGTGAGGAGGTGCTCTTGACCTAAATCAGTGTTCTGACTGCTGGGGTTTGGTATTATGTCGTATGGAGTGTGCCAGGTACTGTTGCACAGTTGCTGGCTGAGCACTGATACCTGGCCATTTACATGTATCCACCAATAGACAGACAGATGCTATATATGTGAGATATGTTGTATCATAACAGTTGAGTAGCATGTGTAGTATGTGTGCCAAATTCTGCTGACATATATTGCTGATATCAGGTTATTTTCTTTCTCAGGTACATGGCTCACCCACGGAATCCCACTTACTCCACAGCTGAGGATGAGGAGATACACCAGAGCCTGGTGCGGGATTATGCAATACTCTTTTCCCGCACCAGCCAGAATCAGCAGGAGAGGGCTGCACTGTGGCAAGACCTGGTCCGTCGGGTAAATGACATAGGCATGCATAATAGGACATATGAGCAGGTACGACATCACTGCAGTGATTTAATCAGACATGTCCATCAGCATGCATCGTATATCCACAGGCAACAGGTCGCCACAGGTGGTGGGGTGGCTACACATCCCCCACTCACCAGACTGGAGGGACTACTCATGAGTGCAGTGGCTCCAGTCCGCCAGCAACAACAGCAGCAGACATGCATTATGATGGAGGCTGGAGCCACGCAGCAGCAAGACAGTGAACGTGCAGGTAATATGCCATATGTATAGTTGACTGTTGTGTACACTGGAAGTTAATGCATGTGCGAGGTGTGTCCTTGGTTTGTAGCTGTCACCATAGTATTTAATGTGCAAGTGTGATATCCTCAATATTAGCAGCTGACCTGTGAAAGGCGACTGTTGTACTACTGACCTGTATCATACTCAGTAACAATGGCACAGTTGTGCCCACTGACATTAGTTTCTTCACGTCTGCAGGTCCCTCTGGTATAACAGCAATGCACCCTATCCATGCTGGTGAGTGTGTATTAACAATTCCTGCAATAGTCTTTATAGTAATAGTAATATTTGTCTCACTTAGTAGTGCTCTTTGTATGCATGTAGGTGTGTCTGTGTGTTGATATCATGCATACTGAGTACTGTACAATTGTGTGAAACTGTGTGCATGTGTGCACCTGTGCATGTGTGCATGTGTGCACCTGTGCATGTGTGCACCTGTGCATGTATGCATGTGTGCATGTGTGCACCTGTGCATGTGTGCATGTGTGCATGTGTGCACTTGTGCATGTGTGCATGTGTGCATGTGTGCACCTGTGCATGTGTGCATGTGTGCATGTGTGCACCTGTGCATGTGTGCTTGCGTGCACCTGTGCATGTGTGCACCTGTGCATGTGTGCATGTGTGCATGTGTGCACCTGCGCATGTGTGCATGTGTGCATGTGTGCACCTGTGCATGTGTGCACCTGTGCATGTGTGCATGTAGTATGTGTGCACCTGTGAATGTGTGCACCTGTGCATGTGCGCATGTGTGCATGTGCGCATGTGTGCATGTGTGCATTACTGGTAATGTGTAGACATTGTAAACTGTGTTTCCTGTTTCCCTCCCACAGGTTCTGGTGCTGCTCTGGTGTCATGTAGCAGGGAACATGAATCAGGTGCCATGGGTACTGATAATGATGACATCTGTGTAATGGCACAGGAAGGTATGCCAGGGTCTGCCATTGGTCAGCCGATTGACAGTACACAGCTGTCGACCCCATCAATGCGCACAGTTATAATGCCAATACACCCTTTGTCACCAATGTCCCTAGGTGATGGACAGCATTCAGTGGGCATTGACCAGGGTAATGTGGTATCTGTGGCACATGCCTCCCCACACAGCAGCCATGGGCATGGCCCAGAGATGGTACCACACAGACAGATGTCCAGGGGTTCTCGTGGGAGCATCCATGGGCATACTGCCCCTGTCAGACATGCCCACAGAGGTCTTACAACCTCAGCTATGTTTCGGGCTGTCATGCAGGCACAGTCACGTATGGAACAGTACACCAGACAGGGTCTGAGGGAGCTGAAAGCATGTCGCACAGCCATGACTGACAGTATGCGTGACATTGCGGCTGCCATCCGTGATTTCACCGATGTCATACACAGACGTTGTGGGGACATATTAAACCGGTTCCACAACTACATGTCCATGAGCCAGGGCGATGGTGGGCGGTTGAGGCCTCGACATGGCTGTATGCCAGCAACAGCAGTAGCTGGCAGTTGTCACGGATGACAACAGGGCCGGCGCCTCGTGAGGTGCCAGCAGCAGCCCCAGCAATGCTGGGTCTATGCTGTCATCAGACCACCCCAGGAGACCACGTGCACATGGCTCTGTCCAGGCCCGACAGGGATCTGTGTCCAATCAACGAACATCTGCTTCTGATGACAGTACCCAGTCTGGGTTGGTACCGGATATGGTCCGTAGCACCCCTGCAAGGCACAGGTACCGCGGTCCGCGGGCCAGAGACACTGATCTGTATGACCTGGCAGGTACAGTTTGTGGCTGTCCACAAACACCAGTATATGGCAGCCATGAGGTGGAACTGTGTGCATCCATACACACATGCAAATTGACAACACCTAGGGCTACCGCATACACGCACACACCGCATCAACATTGCCCCACCTTCTACTGTTGTCCCTCACCAACACACATACACATACATGTCAATCGGTGGTAACGGTGGCTGACTCAGGCATACCAAGTTCACACCCTGTGCATATGATGAAACTGTGCCACCTCCTGCAATCTGTAACAAATGTGCAGGTACAGGTTAACATGTTGCTGATGCACAGGGTGACCACATAGATGTGTAGTTATAGTATCATGTTGTTTACAGTACTGTGTGCTGAATTAATTGTGGGTATATCACAGCATGCCTGATGCAGTAAGTGTGTGATTGTCATGTACTGTTGTCTACACCCATGGTAAGTACCATAGTGTATCATCTGCACATGTTGGCATACTGGTGGTAATGATGTCAACAGAAGGCTACATACATAGGCAGCACAGGGGATAAGGTAATGAATGTAGTAATATGCAATGCTGGACATGTAAACTGCAAGTGGCATGTTGCCCACACTGGACTCTGCAATGCGGATGTTTGAGGATGTTGATATGTGTGCAGTACTACACGACTGGTACAGGACACACAGGAGCACCCTAGCACTGCAAGCTCACATCTCATACCATGCTAGACAGCCCCAACACACAAAACTAACTGTCACAGGAGGGAGAGTCCCCATATATGTCAGGGATACTGTGGTGGCAGGCCAAGTAGCATACATCCTACTAAGTATGGAACCACTGAGTGAAGGCTCAATGTCTGTTATTTGACATGTGTATTACTGCAGGTATGAGCACATGGGTTTCCATCCAGTTATTGTACATCCTGACAGTACATGGTCTGTACACTTGTGTGCGCTGAGACTGGACCCTAGCCATCTGACCCGGGCAGATAGCCTAGTATGAACCTATGTGTATTTCCATGTACATGTGCATAGTGCCTGCATATTTGCAGTGTTACCTACTGGAAGTGGTACAGCTTGTTTGTTGTACAATGGACTACATGCAGCCCTGTTTACTGTAGCTTTGTTTGCATGCATGTTTGCTTGCAATTACCCTGGAATACTGATCACACCTGCAATGCATAGTTATAGAGCTTCTGTGGACTCCTAGTGCCATCTGCATAGCTTACTATATGTATGTCCATGTCTCACTTGACAGGATGTCACTGTTTGTCCTGTTCACATGTACATTGCCTGTGACACAGTGCATATGACTTACCTGGCATGTGTCCACGTGAGCAGTCATATATGCTACTGCTAACTAATCACAGGCACTACACCTTCACATATTCATCTTCTGTTGAACTACCTGCTTCGCTAGGGACGGCCTGCACCTGTCACCCTGGCTTTCAGATATTGGAAAAGGCTCTTGCTACCCCATAGTGCCTATGTTAGGCAAGGCTCAAATGACAAACCCACCTTCATAGGTATCACAAGGGATAAGAAACTAAGAGTAATGCTACCCAACACCAGAAGTCTAAACCTCCAGATGCATGCACCCGAAACTCTCCTTGGCATGGAGAACATCAATATCTGTGCAGTAACAGATGCCTGGTTCAGGGCTACTGAGAGCACACCAGCACTACCAGGTTTAACCTCATACCATGCTTTTCAGCCCCAAAATGTGGAATGAACCACAAATGGAGGGGGAGTATTGATATTCATCAAAGATACCTACACCTCCAGGTTGGTGGCAAAGCACCAAGCATCAGAGACTATCGATGTGCAACTAACAATGGCTGAGACTGCCTTCCAGGTTATAGCCTGCTACAGACCACCCTTACACACCCAATAACTGCACTCGGCCATCCTGTGAACAGTGGAAATATGAAGGTCTCTTCAAACATCATTATATTGTGCGACGTCAACTACCCAAACATGGACTGGGAGCATGACTCTAGCTCCAACACCCTAGGCCAAAGATTCCTAGAATATATGAGCTCAAATGCTATGGAACTACTTGTTACCACTCCCACAAGAAGGGGAAACATACTGGACCTGATCATCACCAACATGGGGACTCTATGCTCCAGACCAGAAGTGTATCCTCGATTGTAAGATCGGACCATAAACTGATCTCACTGGATATACACATCCTGACCCCACCCCCTGCCCAGAACACCACAGTGAACAACTTCTCTAAAGCAAATTCCACTCCTCAAACTGAGGTGGAAACCTTCAAAGCCCCCGGGCCTGTGGAAACTACAGACCAGACCGCAGGTTCCTCTATAAACGCATTCTATGGACGGCTTCAGGAATGCATGGATCATGTGATCCCGAATAAAACCAAGACCCAATCCTCCAAAGGCAGATGTCCTGTCTGGTGGACCCCAGCCATAAACAAACTACACAATAGAAGGAGGAAGCTACCAAATGATACAGCAAATTCACAAATAGGGAAGGCATCACTGATCAGTATTAGCAAATAACTACAGGCACTAATAAGATTGTCTAAGGCCAGCTTCGACAGAAATTGCACAGGACACTAATGATAATCACAAGGCTTTCTTTAGTTATGTTAGGAACATGGGTGGTAATTCCC
>NC_056735.1:907015077-907041952 GCF_019279795.1 Protopterus annectens
CCTTTTTTTTAAAGTTCCCTTTTTTACATTATTCAGTATTCAGTTAGAGTTGGTTTAAATTTGATTTCCATTTTGTAGTACTGGCTTTTCTGGCAGCCAGTTGCAGTAAACTTAGTAAGGCCTTAGTATATTTAGACAATTCAGTTCTTGTTTCCCAGCTCAAATGAATCATTTCCTTAAATACAACCATCTCCCCCAGTATTTTTGACAAAGTACTCTATATAGAATTTTTAAAGTCTTACAAACTCATTACACTCCCAGAAAACATGTCCCCAGTTGTCTCTCTCTTTCTTATCACACTTCCAGCATTTGCTGTCTACCTGAGGTAAAGTTTTCTGCCTTAGTTTAAAAATACCTATGCAAACACTTCCAAGTAAAAAATATAAACCTTCTAGACCCATACAGGTGTCCTCTCTTTGTGAACTGCCTTTCCCTTCTCTCTTCTCAGCCTTTTCTAACCTCCTGTGATTCATTCTTATAGTTATCATACAATGTTTTATATGCCCTAGTAATTATTCCTTTTTAACAGCTACTTCTGTTCTAGATACAACTAAAAACTCAGAAATCTGTATATATATATATATGGTAGGTAAGGCATTCTCTAACCTGCAGTCCAAGCTTCTGTTTGACCTCACCCCACTCCATTTCCTTCAACTCTCCAGTTATTTGCATAATACTTTGGTTCCTTTTCCAGTTTTCTTCAGTAAATTCCAGTCCCTCTTGACTGTTTTGTATCCCCCTACTTACAGTCATCACTACTGGCAAAATGTCATTTCTCCTTCTTCATGTCAGCTCAGTTCTAACTTTCTGCTGCTTTATGAATATGTTATGTATGGCTGTTATTCTCTTGCATCCAAAATCCTACTCTCTCTCCTTATTTCTCAAACTTCCCAGTTTCATCATCATCCCTTTCCACTTTGATTTATAGGTTTCTCCTTGTGTTATGTATTTGAGCCTTAACTGCGTGGTTTTAAAGTATCCTTGTTCTATAGGGATGAGCAACTTTCCCCACTTAACTGTTGCCCTCTTCTTTCCCAGATAGATTCACCAACTTTTTAATTGTCATCCGATAAAAATATGCCCAACTACTATATAAAACTTAACGGACTAAAAACCATGTTCACTGCTTCTATGTTACCATCCCCATCTGTAATCAGGAGCTTCCACTTTCTCAGTATTATCTTTTGTTTAGTCTCTCCCCGCATATCCTTAGCTGCAATAGCAGAATCCTTTTTAATCGTTACACCTCAATATGTTACCTTACTATGTCCCCATAAATATAGGCATTGCTTTAGCAGTTCATATGTAGGTACATAGTTTATTGCTATATCCTTTGTTTTATCTTCATTCATTTTATATCCCAAAAGACTTCAAACTGTCTCATAATTTTCCATTTTGACATTTTAAAATGTCATTTTGTGGATTTTTTATGCACAAAATAATAATATCTAAAAATAAAGGTAACTATTCTTGATTACCATACTAATTATATACTTAATTTTGTAATTCTCTTATTTTCTTTGCCAATGGCTCAAAATATAAAACAGCGGGGAAAGAGGAAACACCCTTGCCCGGTTCCTCTTTTCAAATAGAGTTTGTCAGAGAAGAACCCTCCCACCTTAATTCTTACCTCAGACCCTTCATATATCTTCCTAATTAACCCTATTATTGTATTGGGGAATGGAAATACTACCATTACTCTAGTCATAAAATCCCTGCTGACTCTATTGAATGCTTTTTCTTATTCAAGACTCACCAACATTAGCAACATTTTCTTGTATGCTGATTCCATCTGGGCCATCATTGTTCCGTTAATGTTAAATGTTTGGCTTCCCTCCTCAAAACCACATAGATCCAGATCTGTCACTTTTGGCAACCCCTTTTCCATTCTTGTAGCTAGTATAGACAAACTTTGCAGACATTGTTTAAAACTGAAATGGACTATATGAAGCTGGGCTTGAGGGTTTTTTACCCTCTTTAGGAAGTACTGCAACAGGTTTCTTCCAAGATGCTTGTAGTCCCCCCTCCCTTTCTTAAAATACTGTTAAACAAAAACTTCCAGATCTTGTTTCACTTTCTTCCATCCCATCATCCAAACTTCTGCAAAAATATCATGTTTTTCTGCTGACTTCCCTGTTGATAATATATCATCATTTTATCTAATCTTTTCTTAGCTATTAATTGTTGAGCAGCATCTTGCTCTAACTATGGTATACTTAAGTTTTCTACAAATACTTCCATGTGTGCCTTTTCTTGGTTTCCACATTCCCCTGCTTTATACAAATTTTCATAAAATTCTGAAAAATCTCTAATACGTCTATAGCATTTCTGTTTATTTTTCTTGCCATATCCTCCCAATGTTTTGTGGGAACCCTTTCTTCTTTCTGCTGTGCTAAATGTTTTTTTCACTGGAGCTGCTCTCCAAAGGGATGTTTAACAGCAACATTTGAATTCATTTGTATTATCCAAATAGTCCCTTATTTTCCATTTCGTACTCTGCAGTTCCTCATTTTCTTGATGTTCTTCGTGTTTCACTGTTGCAGACATTACATTTGGGTTTTCTGCCTGCAGGTAGCCCTCAGCCGGCCTGAATATCAAAGTCTTGGATTCCTGCATCGGACGCTGTCTCTTCTTCCTTGACGTCAGGTCGTCAGGGGTATAAAACATGCAGCTGGCGCCATTACATCAGTCTTTCTTGCTGCGGCGGTGCCCGAAGCAGAAGCAGTTCGCAAGTGCCGGTCAGCCATCTCCTGAAATTTTCGTTTTCAAGTTTCAGAACCGAAGCCTTCAAAAAAGCTAAGTACCACTTTGGGGATCCTTTTTCTTGCTCTTAACCGATGTCAGTAAAAGTTAACAATTGTCTTAGCTGTGGAAAGCAAATACCTCATAAAGATTTTCATTTGTACTGCATTCCTTGCCTAGGCCCAGACCATGATGTCCCTCGCTGTCGGTTTTGTGCTTTATTCAACCCCTGAACTATTCATTGTCTGTCTATTTTTGCAGCATATTATTTTGGTACTCGGTTTAACTATCCAGAAATGCCTTTGGTAAGCCATCCGTCTACCGATATTCCTAAAAAACATAACGATAAAGACAGAGACAGGCCACATATGTCCAAAACTGCTGACAACGCTTCTGTTAAGCTAGCCACCAGTTCGCTGGTACTCAGTAAGGTGCTTTTGCAGCCCCTGATACCTGCTACTTCAGATTCACAGGCCTCTACTGAGACCCATTCGGAGTCAGGTATACCGCGAGATGCTTCTTCGACTATGGAACCTGCGGATGTCTTTACCTTGGATGGGTCCGGAGCCGCTGTGCAGGCACTGGCTTCTGAGGGTGTATTCAGGCGTACAGATTTGCATTTTAAACCAACGCCATCTTCTTCATCAAGGCCCAAAACTCAACCACACCTAGAAAACCGACGTCCAAACCACATGGTCAAGCTCATATGCCTAAAAAACAAATGCTTAGAATGGCTGAAGACCTTATTACTTTAATTAGGGGAGGCCAGCCTTCCCCCTCTAAGAGACCTAGGACTGATTTTCCTTCTGATTCTTCTGATCAGGATTCTGAAATTTCTGTTCCTTCTGATTACTAGGATTTGCCCTTATCTACCTATGAGGATTCTGATGCAAAGGATTCCATTCCCTCTGCTTCCCCGCCGAAGATTTTTCTTTTGGTGAAACCTTGCACACTCTTAAGGAGCATTTCCGCTGGGAAAGCCAGGATTACTCTGACTCCAAAAAGAGGCTTAGGGAATTCTTACTCCTCCCTCAACACAGGCCTTTAGCTATCCCTCCTGTTCTGGACATTGTAGATGATGCCTTCTTGGAATCTAGCCTGGCCCCAGACACTTTACCTCCTGCTCCCAGAAAACCTGATAGGTATTACAGGGTACCTGACTCTCACAAGTTCCACTTTAAAAATCCTACTGCGGATCCTGAGACCATTTCACAGGGACCCAAGGGCATTAAGGCTACTACTGCCAAAAATCCTACCCCCTCTGATAGAGATTCCAGGGCGCTGGATAGATGGGGTAAGAAGGTATACACTTCTGCAACCTTTGCCATTAGGGCCTTAAACTGCCAGTTTCATATGTTACAGTATCAGCAGCATATTATTGGATTGCTTAAACAGAAAATGATGTTGATTCCTGACTGTGCTGAAAATAAAGATTTACAGGATATAATGCATTCTGCTGAAAAAGTTGGAAAACATACTTTGCAATGTGGTTTTGATTCATTAGAGGCATCTTGCAGGGCTGCTGTCACTGGGTCTGTACTTAGAAGGCATGCTTGGCTTAAGGAACAATCTTTGCCAGATCATGTTAAAGCTAAATTACTGGATGCTCCCTTAAACCAAGACCGCCTGTTTGGCAACAAAGCAGAAGAAGTACTTAAAAAGATAGAGGAAAAAGCTAAATCTATGCAAACTGTTAAAGATTTCCTGCAAGTACAGCCTCCCAGATTTAGTAGGCATTGACCCTCCAAGAATTGGTCCTTTTCTGCCTCTTCCAGGCCTTCTCAGTCCAAACCCAGAACCAGCAGAACACCCAGGCTTCAGTCCCAAGGTACTCACAGGCCTAAGCATTGGGGGGCTTCCACTTCCAAAGCAGGGAGTATAAGACTCCCCCCGATGGTCAACAGCTTGCACCTGTCACCCCTGGGTTTTCGGATATTGGCAAAGGCTCTTGCTACCCCCATAGTGCCTTTTTTAGGCAAGGCTCAAAAGACAAACCCACCTCCATAGGTATCACAAGGGATAAGAAACTAAGAGTAATGCTACTCAACGCCAGAAGTCTAAACCTCAAGATGCACACACTCAAAACTCTCCTTAGCATGGAGAACATCGATATCTGTGCAGTAACAGAAACCTGGTTCAAGGCTCCCGAGAGCACCCCAGCATTACCAGGTTATACCTCATACCATGCTTTTGCCCCAAAACTTGGACGAACCACAAAAGGAGGGAGTATCAATATTCGTCAAGATACCCACACCTCCAGGTTGGTGGCACAGCACGAAGCATCAGAGACTATCCATGTGCAACTAACAGTGGGTAAAACTGCCTTCCAGTTTATAGCCTGCTACAGACCACCCTCCCAAACACAGGAACCCCACTCGGCCTTCCCGAGAATACTGGAAAATATGAAGGTCTCTCCAAACACCATTATATTGGGCGACTTCAACTACCCAAACATAGACTGGGAGCATTACTCTAGCTCCAACACCCTAGCCCAAAGGTTCCTAGAATTTATAAACTCAAATGCTATGGAACAACTTGTTACCACTCCCACAAGAGGAAAACATACTGGACCTGATCATCACCAACATGGGGACACTATGCTCCAGACCAGAAGTGTATCCCTCACTGGTAAGATCAGACCATAAAATAATCTCACTGGATATTCACATCCCGACCCCACCCCCTGCACAGAAAACCACAGTGAAAAACTTCTCTAAAGCAAATTTCACACACCTCAAAACCGAGGCGGAATCCTTCAAAGCCCCCGGGCCTGTGGAAAATATGGCCCAGACCGCAGAATCCTTTATAAACGCATTCTATGAACACCTTCAGGAATGCATGGATCATGCAATCCCAAATAAAACCAAGACCCAATCCTTCAAAGGCAGACGTCATGTCTGGTGGACCCCAGCCATAAACAAACTATACAATAGAAGGAGGAAGCTACTACATGATAGAGCAAAATCCCAAAAAGGGAAGGCATCTCTGATCAGTATTAGCAAAAACTGGGCACTCATAAAATCATCTAAGGCCAGCTTCGAGAGAAAAATTGCACAGGACACTAAGGATAATCACAAGGCTTTCTTTAGTTATGTTAGGAACCTGGATGGGAATTCCCAGATATGCTCAGAATTAGTCCAAAATGACAAAAATACACGAGCCCACAGACATTGCCAACATCCTAGCTGACAGGTTCAGTGCAAACTTCTCCCCCTCCCCACCAAAGGGCAAATATCTATCCCAACAGAGTGCTACCCCCTGACATCTCAGTTGCTCAGGTAAGAGCAAAAAACACAGCATCAATGGGACCAGATGGTGTCCGGCTCGTCCTACATGAACTCCAAGAAGAGCTAAACCCAAACATAAAACTACTGTTCAATCTTAGCCTTACTACAGGATATGTACCCAAAGAGTGGCGTGCAGCAACAGTGGTCCCTCTCCACAAAGGTGGTGCCTCAACGGATCCTGGAAACTATCGCCCCATAAGCCTGACTAGCTTGGTCTGCAAAGCTATGGAAAGGATCATCATGGACCTCATAAATAAAGATATTGGGGACCTACAGACACTGGATCCTACCCAGTTTGGCTTTGTTAAGGGCAGATCCTGCCTCTTAAACCTGGTTGATTTCTTTGAAACAGTCACCAAGGCCATTGACGAGGAGAAGGTGGTCACACAGCCTACCTGGACCTCGCAAAAGCCTTCGATACAATACCCCACTCGGGCATTATAGATAAGCTCACCAGCTTAAAAATAAACCCCTATATCACTAGATGGGTTGCAAACTGGCTCAAGGACAGTACCCACATGGTTAGAATTGCTGGAGCCATGTCAGACTCCAAACCAGTTACAAGTGGCGTCCCACAAGGCTCAGTCCTGGGACCTCTCTTGTTCGGTATATATTTCTCGGCAGTACAGGCCAACACGGAAGGACTGTGGCTGACCAAGTTTGCAGATGACTGCAAACTGGGCACCATAATCAACTCTCCAACCGACACAAGCATCCTCCAAAAGGGCCTCATAGAAACAGACAACTGGTGCCAGAGCCATGGCCTCAAGCTAAACACCAAAAAGTGTATAGTCATCCTCTTTGGCAAAAACAAAGTGTCCACAAATTACCACATAGGTGGTAATCCATTAAGTACAGAAGAAGTCATTAGGGACCTGGGGACCCAAGTCGATAGCAATCTCTCATTTGACAACCACATGGCCAAAGTGGTTAGAAAAACATTTTATATAGCCCACCTAATCATGAAGGGATTCACATCTAGATCAGGGGAGGTCATCGTGCCTCTTTACTCATCCCTCATCAGGCCCATAATTGAGTACAATGCCCCTTTTGGGATGTACCTTACCAGACACCTGCAGCAACTGGAAAGACCCCAAAAGTACCTCACCAAGAAGATCAAAGGGCTCAAACAGATGCCATATGCTGCCCGGTTAAAGAAACTCCAGCTCTACTCAGTGGCATACCGCCTGCTCAGAGGCAATCTGTGCCTGAAGTATAAAGCCATGTCCAACCCGGAATTAATGGACATGCTGCACCTCAGAAAATCCAAATCCCATCGAGCTACATGCTCGAAAGACTTGAACCTCAGCACTGAAATAAATAGGACATGCTGGAGGGACAGATTCATAACCCAGAGGCTCCCTTCACTCTGGAATAAAATCCCAGTCCAGGTTAGGCAGAGTCCTACATTGACTCTCTTTAAGAGGAATCTTGATGAGTGGATGGGAGATCGTAGGTTTACCCCGGCTATCATTTCTGTGTCACTGTTAGACAGAGGCACAGTATACTAACCTCAAAAAAAGGCATAGCAAAATTAATTTAAAATGGGTGGCGAAAGCCAAACACACTCTGGCTAGGCTTATAAATGCCCTAGGGCAGATAGCCTAGTATGAACCTGTGAACCTATGAACTGTCTTAATGACTTAACTTTAAATCTTCCAAGCCCTACTCAACTGACTGTTCCTTTAGGGGGAAAGATTGCCCTGCATGCAAAAAATTGGGAACTCATTACTCAGGACAAATGGGTTTTAAATATAGTTTCCCAGGGATACAGAATTCACTTCCACTCCTTACCAACCCCAAACGATTGGCCAGACCTACCCCCAAATCAGTGGGCAGAGGCTCAAAAGCAAATTCTCTCTCTTTTAAGCATCAGGGCTATTCAACCTGTCCCAGAAGAAGAATGGGGCAAAGTTTCTACTCAAGACTTTTCCTGGTACCCAGAAAAGACAATTCATGGCATCCTATTTCGGACCTGTCTGTCCTAAACACATTTTTGGTAATCCCAAAATTCAAGATGCTAACTCTTCAGCTGCTTCTCATGCTAGGCAAAGATGCCTGGTGGGCAACACTGGATTTAAAGGAAGCCTACCTGCACATCCCAATAAGGGAATCTTGTAGAAGATACCTACGCTTCAGTGCAGGCTACATGCACTATTAGTTCTCTGCACTGCTCTTTGGCTTATCTACTGTGCCCAGGGTATTCGCTAAGTGCCTAGCTCCAGTCATTGCATTTTGCAGGCAAAGTAATATTCAGATATACCCATACCTGGACATTGTCTAATTCAGGCAGAAAGCCAGGACATACTATTAAATCATCTGGCATTTGTAAAGAAATTGTCAAGATCTCTGGGGTACACCATAAACAAAAGGAAATCACATCTTGTACTTTGCCAACAAATTGTATTCTTGGGACCAAGCTTGAATTCAACTTCCCAGATGGGCCTACCTCACGCCGAGAAACAAGTTCATTTAACAGTCTACTTCAAACTACTGGCCATAAAAACTATACTATCTGCAAGGAAAATACTGCAAGCCCTGGGGTTCATGGCCTCTTGCATTCTACTAATTCCATATGCAAGACTGCATATGAGGAAACTACAATGGTATCTAAAAAGCCTATGGTGTCAGCATTCTCAGGATCTAGAATCAATGATTCCTATCATACCTTGTCTACGGATAGAGTTCCTTGCCACTAAAACAAGGGACTGCTATTCACTCTACCCCCTGCCGCCCAAACCCTAACAACAAATGCATCAGATTATGCATGGGGGGGCTTACATGGCAGGGCAGTGCATTCAGGGCAAATGGAACCCAAATCAAATGCACCTGCATATCAATCAAAAAGAAAAGTTAGCTGTACAGAATGCTCTGATAGCCTTCAAAGACCACATTTTCCCAGGACAATTATTGGTAAAGACGGACAACACCACTTATGTGGTACATAAACAAGCAGGGGGGAACCCACTCCTACCCTCTCTGCAGACTAGCCATGGCTGTGTGGAACACAGCCTTGAGCTACCAAGTGCACCTACAGGCTCAATTCCTGCTAGGAAAGCTAAATGCACTGGCAGACAACCTAAGCAGAAATCTCATGGACCCACACGAGTGGAAACTGGAACCAAACATATTCAACATGTTGAGAAACAAATGGGGGAGCCCAGAGATAGACCTGTTTGCCTCCCCCCAGAACTACCAATTGGGCAAATTCTGCACATTGTCTCCCCACAAACAAGCTTGGAAAGTGGATGCCGTGTCCTTCACGTGGAAAAAACTATCAGTTTATGCCTTTCCCCTCTGCCTCTCCTCTCCAAGTTACTAATAAAGATCAAACAGGACAAACCAAGGACAATACTGATTGCACCAGACTGGCCATGCCAACACTGGTACCCCCTCTTGCGCAGTGTGTCACTGTTGCCACCATGGCACCTGCCTCAGACCCCTGCCCTGCTGTCCCAGCAGGAGGGCCTGATTCTGCACCCACAGCTTCAAACCCTGAACCTGGCAGCCGGGCTAATTACCAGATCTCTCCATTACCATCCTTCAGTAAGCAAGTGATGGATGTCATTCTGGAGGCAAGGAGGCGTAGTACTAGAAAAGCCTATGCTGAAAAATGGAAAAGATTCTGTTCCTGGAGCCAAACTCAGGGGATGGGCACAGCAGCGCCCAGTATACCCCATATTCTTCAATACTTAACTGAGATGCTTCACAATGACCTTTCCTTTTCCTCCATCAAAATTCATGCCTCAGGCCATTTCAGCTCATTACAATACAGAACCACCCCACTTCTCTCATCCACTGCTAAAGCAATTCCTCAGAGGGGCCAAAAACTTAAGACTACCCAGGAGAGCCCTTACTGCAGCCTGGGACCTTAACTTTGTATTGAAAAAACTCACTCTACCTCCCTTTGAACCAGCTGCAAATACAAAGTTGAAATTCCTTTCTTGGAAAACAGCCTTCCTTCTAGCCATCACTTCAGCAAGAAGGGTATCTGAATTACAGGCCCTCATGGCAGTGGAGCCTTTAATCATCTTTCATGCTGACAGGGTGTCCCTCAGGACCAATCCCTCCTTCATGCCCAAGGTGGTATTCAGTGTGGCCCTTAATCAGTCCATTCATTTGCCAACCTTCTTTACTAATCCACAGAACAAAGGGGAATGAATACTGCACTCCTTGGACGTGCACAGACAACTTATATTTTACTTGGACAGGACTAAGCCTCTCAGGAAATATGAACAGCTGCTGGTTGCATTTGCTGCAGGGGCAGAGGGGAAGGCCATTTCAAAGCAAACCATTTCTAAGTGGATAGGCCATTCCATTCATTTCTACTATAAGCACCATGGAAAACCTGCCCCACAGGGGATAAGACCACATTCAACTAGGGCTGCATCTACCTCTACAGCCTTTCTCAGAGGTGTACCTACCAGGGACATCCTAGAAGCTGCTACCTGGAGTTCTGTACATACCTTCACCAAGCATTTACCACTTGCCAATTTTTTCTAAATCCAGAGCTGGCTTTGCCACTGCAGTCTTGCAGGGCCTTATAGATGGTTCTAATGCTATCTAATTACCTTATCCCATCCTTAGCTTTGGGAATCTACCCAAATGTGATGACTGCAACAGTGAAACACAAAGAACATAGTACAGTTGTGTACACTTACCATAAATGTAGATGTTCAAGTGTATTCATTGTTGCAGTTCTGGTTACCCTCCCTCTAGCCCCTTGAATTCTATTGACTATACCTCTGTTTTTGTTTACTGTGCTTAAAGCTTTTCGGTGTATTTGCTTTTTTGTTGGGGGTGTAACCTTGTATATAATTGCTTCCCATTATGGGGGCACCTGACATCTGGGGCAAGAAAAATTGATGTAATGGCATCAACTGCATGCTTTATACCCCTGACTGCCTGACGTCATGGAAGATGAGACAGCAAACAACGCAGGACCCAAGACTTTGATAATCAGGCTGACTGAGAGCTACTGCAAGCAGATAACCCAAATGTGATGACTGCAACAGTGAATACACTCGAACATCTAAATTTATGGTAAGTGCACACAACTGTACTTTCTCTGCACTTCACTTTGGCTTTTCTACTGCACCCAGGGTATTCACAAAGTGTCTAGCTCCAGCCATTGCATTTTGCAGGCAGAGAAATATTCAGATATACCCATACCTGGATGATTGTCTGATTCAGGCAGAAATCCAGGGCATGCTATTAAAACATCTGGCATTTGTAAAGAAACTTCTAACCTTGCTGGGGTACACCATAAACGAAAAGAAATCTCATCTAGTACCCTGCTAGCAGATTGTATTCCTGGGAGCAAGCTTGATCACAACTTCCCAGATGGCTTACCTCACGCCAGAGAAACACATTTATTTGGCAGCCTACTTCAAACTACTGGCCACAAAGACCCAGTTATCTGCAAGGAAAATTTTGCAAGCCCTGGGGTTCATGGCCTCCTGCATTCTACTAATTCCATGTGCAAGACTGCATATGAGGAAACTACAATGGTATCTAAAAAGTCTATGGTGTCAACATTCTCAGGACCTGGAATCAATGATTCCTATCATTCCTTGTATAAAGACAGAGTTCCTTTGGTGGGTAGAGGCCTGCCACCTCAACAAGGGGCTCCCATTCAATCTACCCCCTGCTACCCAAACCCTGACTACAGACGCATCAGACTATGCATGGGGGTCTCACTTGGCAGGGCAGTGCATTCAGGGCAAATGGAACCCGAGTCAGATGCACTTGCATATCAACCAAAAAGAAATGTTAGCTGTACAGAATTCCCTGACAGCCTTCAAGGACCACATCCTTCCAGGACAATTATTGGTAAAGACAGACAACACCACAGTCACGTGGTACATAAACAAGCAGGGGGAACAATTCGTACCCTCTCTGCAGACTAGCCTTGAGCTACCAAGTGCACCTACAAGCTCAATTCCTGCCAGGCAAGCTAAATTCACTGGCAGATGACTTAAGCAGAAATCGCATGGACCCACACAAATGGAAACTGGAACCAAAAGTATTCAACCTCTTGAGGAACAAATGGGGGACTCCAAAGATAGACCTGCTTGCCTCCCCCTAGAACTACCAGTTGGACAAATACTGCACAAGGACTCCCCACAGTCAAGCTTGGAAAGTGGATGCCCTGTCTTTACCTGGGAAAGCCTCTCGGTTTATGCCTTTCCCTGTCTGCCTCTCCTCTCGAAAGTTCTGCTAAAGATCAAACAGGACAAACTAAGGACAATTGTTATTGCACCAGACTGGCCTCGCCAGCACTGGTACCCCCTCTTGTGTGGTATGATATTGCTGGATCCATGGCAAATACCTCAGACACCTTCCCTGCTGTCCCAGCAGGCGGGCCAGATTCTGCACTAGCAGCTTCAAACCCTGAACCTTGCAGCCTGACTAATTCCTTGAGCTCTCCAGTAGCACCCCTCAGTAAGCAGGTGCTAGAGGTCATTCTGGAAGCAAGGAGACCTAGTACTAGGAAATCCTATGCTGAAAAGTGGAAAAGATACTGTTCATGGAGCCAGACCCATGGTATGGGCACTACAGTGCCCTGTTTACCTCATATTCTTCAGTACTTAACAGATATGCTCCACAAGGGACTATCCTTCTTGTCAATTAAAATTCATGCCTCTGCTATTTCATCACATTATAATACTTAACCGCCCCTCTTCTCTCACCCCCTGTTAAAGCAATTCCTCAGAGGGGCTAAAAATTTAAGACCTCCCCAGCCAAGCCCCTACTCCAGTCTGGGACTTCAACTTTGTATTGGAAAAGCTCACTGCCCCTCCATTTGAACCAGCTGCAACTGCAGAGTTGAAATTCCTTTCTTGGAAAACAGCCTTCCTTCTAGCCATCACTTCAGCAAGAAGTGTCTGAATTACAGGCCCTCATGGCAGTGGAGCCCTTCATTGTCTTCCATGCAGACAGAGTTTCCCTCAGGACCAATCCTTCCTTTATGCCCAAGGTGGTGTCTAGTGTGGCTCTAAATCAGTCCATTAATTTGCCTACCTTTTTTCCTAATCCACAAAACAAAGGAGAATGAATTCTGCACTGTTTGGACGTGCACAGACAACTTAGATTTTATTTGGACAGGGCTAAGCCTTTCAGGAAATCTGAACAGCTGCTAGTTGGCTTTGCTGCAGGGGCAGAGGGGAAGGCCATTTCAAAGCAAACCATTTCTAAATGGATAGCCCATTGCTTTGATTTCTGCTATAAGCACCATGGAATACCTACCCCACAGGGGATAAAATCACATTCCACCAGGGCTGCATCTACCTCTAAAGCCTTTCTCAGAGGGGTCCCTACCAGGGACATCCTAGAAGCTGCTACCTGGAGCTCTGTTCATACCTTCACCAAGTATTACCACATGCCTATTTTTTTCTAAGTCCAGAGCTGGTTTTGCCACTGCAGTATTGCAGGGCTTAATAGCTGGTCCTAATGCTCTCTAACTTCCTCCTCCCTTCCTTAGCTTTGGGAAGCTACCCAAATGTAATGACTGCAACAGTGAAATGCGAAGAACATAGTACGGTTGTGTACACTTAGCATAAATGTAGATGTTCGAATGTATTCACTGTTGCAGTCCTGGTTACCCTCCCTCCAGCGCCCTAACTTCTCTTGGCTCTACCTTTCCTTCTTGTTTGGTGTATTTGAGCTTTCTGGTGTATTTGCTTTTTGTTGGAGGTGTAACATAACATATAACTGATTCCCATTATGGGGGCACCTGACAACTGAAGAAAGAAAAACTGATGTAATGGCGTCGGCTGCATGTTTTATACCCCTGAAGACCTGACATCATGAAAGAAGAGACAGCATCTGATGTAGGAATCAAAGACTTTGATATTCAGGCCAGCTGAGGGCTACCTGCTGGCAGATAACCCAAATGTAATGACTGCAACAGTGAATACACTCGAACATCTACATTTATGCTAAGTGTACACAACTGTACTTTCTCTAAGATTCCCTTTATTCTGTAATAATTTAACCTTTGTCAATCCCTCTAAATAATTCATATTACTTATTTTCCATATCTCTCTCTCTTTTATTTCTACTCTGCTTTTAAACTTCATTTTCCTTTTGTTCCACTCACTGTCTATCCCTTATAAAGAAATTTCTGTATTCCATAATAATCAAATCATTTCCACTACCCATTCCTTAAATTCTTCTTGTTTTAACAGGTAAGGAGGAAAGCCCCTTCATTTCATTTTCACTACTTCATTACCCAGCATCTCTAGCTTTGTTTTATTGGTGCGTGATCTGAAGTAGTTCTTGCATGTGGGTCAAGGCTTTCAATTCAATACACATGCTGCTGTGAGAAATAATTTCTTGCCAGTCTAACTTAGTTATTGCACCTTGAGAAATAATATGTAAATTCTGTCTGTGTTACTAATACTGAATTTACATCATTTGTACCAAATATTCTCATATGCCTCACAGCAAGAGGTTCTCCGGTTCGATTCTCGGCTGGAGTGCCTTCTGTGCGGAGTCTGCATGTCCTCCCTGTGTTCGTGTGGACTTCCTCCAGGTGCTCTGGTTTCCTCCCACATCCCAAAGACATGCAGTAGGTGGATTGGTCACTCTAAATTAGCCCTAGGTGTGTGTGTGTGCCTTCTGTGGAAGGTTGGGTGCCGGACTGGTAGCTTGACACCATAAAACTCCACTGCCAATCATGAGCGGACAGATGATCCACTGTGGCGACCCTTAACCGGGAAAAGTCGAAAGAAGAAGAAGAAGTACCAAATATTCTCATATATACCTTCAGAAATGTACACTATTTTGTTATTTTCCTTTCTGTTCCCCTTGATACATCCATAGTATTGCAAATCAAGTACCATTCTCCACCCATACATAATATTCCCTACTGAAAGCTGATTATTTTGTCCCACATTCTCTGAAGCTCCATAATAGTTTAGGTAGAATATAGGTACAGGCCAGCCTAATCCTCCAATGACCCATTTCTATCACAAATCTGCCATTATTGTCTTTTTATTCCCTTTTTTATCATTACTGGGACCCCTCAAGCAATCAGTGTTATTCCTTGCCTTTTCCTTCATTCATAAGAGATTACTCGGTTAATAGTTTGAGAGCCCTTGCATGTCTAGACAATGTAACTAAATTTTACCCAATATGTGGCCCCTAGGGGCAATAGAATGGCATGTATCTGTGTCTATGCCTTGAGTATCTAACACATTGCCCATGTCCATAAGAGACATAGGCACTATCCCAGGTGTGAATTTGCAATTCCCCATCCATTGATTTAAATTGCATGTGAAGAGGGCCAGGGAAGGGCTATATGCTTAATATGAATAAGAAGCCTGTTCCAAAGAAGGGGCAGTCTCTGAGACATATAGCTAAGTTTCGATCCCTAGATAGGGTAACGCTCATGCTGATTGACTTGCAGATGTGTAGCAGCTCCATCAAGGCTGGATTTGCGAGTGTCTTGTAGGTCAGACATATATCACCCTTTAATAATTGGTAGGAGATGGAGTAAAGAGATATAGGGCTTTTAGTCTATCCACATAGGATATGTTGTTTACACCCTGTATTTGTGAGGAATTTCTGAGGTTGCTTCAGCTGCTGTCAGTACCTAGTAAAGAACATGACAAATGACGCATTTTACTCCATTATTGGTCTAATGAGGCCTATGTACAACAGGACTTTAATTTCCTTTGATCTGAATGCCATACTTTTACTTATAAGTTGTGCCACATAGAAAGATTTCCTCACCACTGTGGACACATGGCAGTCAAATGTCAGGCTGCTGTCTGTGTACCTAGATTTCTCACCTCTGACTCTACTTTTAGTGGTGTGACACTGATGTAATTTACAGAGATATTTGACTTCCCAAAGAGGAGGATAATGCATTTTTTCACATTTAGTTTTAGGCCATGGTTCTGGCACCAATCATTTGTCTGATCTAGACCTTCTTGAAGGATAATTACATCACTGGGGGATTTAATGACTGCCCCCAGCTTGCAGATGTGTGCAGACTTTGTCATCCAGATGTCTTTCACATTAGCCTTGACTTCAGAGAAGTATATTCCAAACAGCAGTGGTCCCAGCACTGAGCCCTGTGGCACACCACTAGTAACTGGCCTCTTCCTGGGTCTGAATTCACCCCTTTTATCCACATGTCCTGTCCATGAGCCAACTGGATATCCATCTGGTGACATAGGGATGTATGCCCAGTTTTCTGAATTTATTTAATTTACCTGAGTGGGGAATTGTGTCAAATGCAATGGCCTGGTCAGAGTAGGCGGTATGTACTGTTTTACCCTAATACATGGCCTTAGTGACTTTCTCAAAACATCCACCAGATTCAGTAGGCATGACCTGCTATTGACAAAGCTGAATTGAGTGGAGTCCAGTATTTGGAGGTTTCCTATGTCATTATTTATCAAGTCCATAAATATTCTTTCCATGGCCTTACATATAGGACTAGTCAAACTTATGGGTCTGTAATTTCCCGGGTCAGTATATGATCTTCCTTTAAGCAGAGGGATCGCTGTTGCCATCTTCTATTCTATTGGGACAAACCCAGTCCAGAAGCTGTGGTTAAAAAAAATCCTAACCAGCCTGATAAGTCCTGATTTAAGTTGTTTAAGAGGCAACCTGGTATATCATCAGGCCCCATTGAAGCCGTGTGTTTAGCTTTAATGAGCACAGTGGCAACCTGTTCTTTGGTGATAATTGGCAGTGGAGTGATGGAGGGTATTACTTAGGGGAGAACTGGAAGTGATGGGCGGTAAAATTTGAGCTGAATTTGTCAGCCATCAGATTTGCTATATCTTCTGGCTGACTGTAGGTGATGCCATCTACAACTAATTCTGGACATTGTCAGGTGCTGCCCTTAAGATTGTGGACATAGCTGAAACATGCCTTATGGTCATCCTTAGCTTTGGAGGTTATTTTTACCTCAAAGTCTGCATTCAGAGACTTGACTGGCCCCTTGATTTACTTGTTTAGACTAGTGAGGGGCTTATTGCTCTGTTGTGCACATTCCCTCTTACTTCTGGACAGGATTTTCTTTCTTTTGTTGTACAACTTATTAATACAAGGGCCAACCAGGGTGGCTTGTTTTTGCGGTTTGACCTGGATTTATTTTGGTCTGGTACTGTCATTTCTATACAGCTGTTTATATGGTTGTAGAGGTCTTTTGTGTACACCTTTGCAAGGTTTCTGTATTTTCTGGCTTATGGGGAGCTTCAAAACTAGATATGATGTCCCTTAATAGGGGGTAATTTACCTTAGAGAAGTTTTTAAAGTTTTAGGGGGGTTAGGTGGTAGGGGGACTAATTTTATCTTTATTTCAAGGAGAACACTTTGTGATCTGAACTTACCAGTAAGGACATCACATTGACGGAGAGCAGCACTCTCCAATATTTGTGAGTACCAGATCTAAAATATATGTTCCCCTAGTGGGAGTGCATACTTGCTGCTCCTGGGCATTTGAATTTACAAAGTCAAGAAATATTTGGGTCTGCATGTTAGTGGTCATGTATGCCTCCCTATTAATGGAGAGACAGTGAAAATCACCCATGAATATGGTATTGTGCTGGATGGTGAGTGATTCTAGAAACTTCAGGTATGATATATATATAGGTTTACTGGTTCATAGTAGGGGAACCTGTAGCTAGCAAGAATATGGTAATCGATTTTTCCCATGGTTAGTTAGACATGGAGTAGCTCAGGTGTGGCATATTGTTTGACCAGCCTTGAGGTATCCTTATCCTTTATGTAGATAGATACACCTCTGCCTTTTCTCTTTCATGTTCAGTGGGTGGTTAGAAAGTATGAAAGGCATTGTAGCACTCAGAGTACTTTCCTTGACTTTGAACCATGATTCAGTAACTGCACAGGTGTCAGCATTCTCCATGGTGAGGAGAGCTAACAGGGAGTGCAGTTTCTTGTTGATACTCCTAGCATTGAGCTAGCTTGAGTTAGCTTGTCATGAGTGGCTTTTATGTTGCAAAGTTTGTTTGGCAATGCCTAAAAATGCACTATAGGAGTGGATAATGTTTTGGCCAATATCTGAACGTGTAGTTTTGACAGGTAAAGACCATCCCTGGCCAAGCAAAGTGGCTTGTCAGTCATATCCGTCCAGGCTAAGTATAGGACCCCTTTGGAATGACAGCAGTAACTAAGCCATTGCTAAAGTTGAAAATTTTCTGATGGTATTGTGGCATCATCCTTGGAGGTGGTAAAATGTTGCTTAGTGTTAGGCTCATACTTGCCTGTGACACATATTCTGAGAGTTCAGTCATGTCTCACTTTATATAGCCCAGGGAGGTACATCTCAGGTCATTCATGCCCACATGGAGTATGACTGAAGCATACTGGTACCAAGGGGTAATTGACCTGAATACTTGCATGATCTGCCAGATCCTGGCCCTGACAAGCAGCTAACTTTAACCTTCTCCTTATCTCACCTGGTAAGAGGGACGTCAGTGTGTCTGACAATGGAGTGCTAAGGGATGCCAGATTCCTAATAATAACTAAGGAGCACTAGTTTCAGTGTATTTCACTGCAGAACAGCAGCCCTTACAGCAGTTTGAAAATGCAATTTTAAAATTTAAAGATGTTTGGGAAAAAAAAACAAATAAGTAAAGTACCACAGTATAATGAAAATAAGCAGTATTTCCAAATGTTTGTATCTGTACAGGGCACAGCAAGCATCTCCATGCAATTGTGCCGAATTTATACCAGCAGTGGAAATGCAGAAAACTAACAAGCAAGTCCTCTGGCCAATAAAACAACTACATTTAGAGCTCCTTTGTGTACTTCCCACTTTGGATAACAAAACTAAGCACCTACTGCCATTAAATGAATAACCCCAGTCCTCCTAATGTAAAAGCATAGTAAAAGCATGACGAGTGAAATACTACCACAAGCAACTTAAACTTAAGGCAATAGGTAATTCTAGATAGCAGTGTAATTTAAACTGCTTATAAAACTGTGATTATTCAATAAAAGTACTCTGCTTTGTGGAAATGAGCCAAGAGCCACTCTGTTGTGCAGAATTTATAAAGGTACTAAAAACAAGATAAGCTGATTAATAAGCCCTGCAGACAATAAAACAACTACATTCAGGGATCTCTAGTGTGTTTCCCCAACCTGTACAGATCAGGTTACCACCCATTGCCATTAGATGGAAAATCCTCTGTCGTCTTGATGAAACAAAAAAAAAAAAACACAGAAAAGAGCTTGTTAGATAGTAAAAATATATACTACTATATCCAACAGCTTACTAGATAATACATTTGGAGCAAGTAAATCAGTAGAACAGACAATGAGAGGCAAATGCACGTTTTGTTTTCAAAATAAGCACAAGGAAAGGCAAATAATTCAAGATATAGATAGCAGTGTATAAAGGGAGGAGCTCATAAGGCTCAATTTATAGTAAGGGTAGGCAACTTAAAAATCACCAAGTTTAAAACAGATCATAGATTGGGAGGGTAGGTAGGAAAAATAACCAGCAGGGAGTTACTAATAGTGCTTGTAAACATTGCTGTTTACAAGCCCTGTTAGTGCCCTGTAAACATTGCTAACACATTCAATAGTTTCTTCACAGAAACTATACAATCCCTGACCACACAATTCAAACAAACAACCAGCCCACTCCACTACCCATGCCAGCAGAATACTACAACTACATCAGATCATCTATTTACCTTCGATCCAGTACCCATATCCTTTATAACATCTCTTCTTAAAAAACTAAAACCCACTAAGCTAGCAGCTGACCTTCTCCCAGCTGAGTTTCTGCAAAAAAGCAGCTGAGGCCATTTCCTATCCGCCTCCATAATCATAAACCGTACCTTGTCAGAAGCCTTCATCCCCTCCATATGGAAAATGTCCCACATTATTCCTCTCCATAAAGGTGGTAGCTCACTAGAGCTAAACAACTACAGACCTATAGCTATACTTTCACCCCTGGCCAAAATTATGGAAAAGTGTGTCCACAAACAACTGATGGAACACCTCACCAAAAATAAAATTCTAGCTAACTCCCAACATGGCTTCAGGCCAAATCACAGTACCACATCAGCCCTACTATCCTTTTCTAATACCATCAATAACTTCAGAAACAATAATAAACTATCATCTGCTCTTTTCTTAGACCTCTCCAAGGCCTTTGATATGGTGAACCACATTCAACTCCTCCATACATTAAAAACTATCACCAGCAATTCCACGCTGAAATGGTTCCAATCTTACCTGTCCAATAGGCAACAGGCTGTTCTATGGCAGGACAAATTATCTACATGCCTACCTGTTACACTTGGAGTTCCCCAAGGATCTATTCTTGGCCCTCTTCTCTTCACCATCTTTGTTAATGACCTGCCCACAATCACCCCCATGCCACATGCATTCAATATGCAGATGATTCGACTATCATCAGCACTGCCTCCAACCTGGCAGACCTCACTGCTTCAACCCAAGACACCTTCAACCTAATAGAAAAATGGTTCTCAAGTCGACAACTAGTTCTCAACCCCAACAAAACAAAACTACTTACTTTCTCACCCACTAACAAGACTCTTCCCCCCACCTTCTCTATTACATCCTCCAATGGAATCACTATATCACCAGAAGCTCACACAAAGCTATTAGGTGTTACCATTGATAACTCCCTTAAATTTGACACCCATTTCAATCTTACCATCAAAACCGTCAATAAAAAGCTTGGCTCTCTCTAACACTTTCTCACTCCTCATGCTAAAATTACAATTGCCAGCACACACCTACTATCAACTCTTTTCTATGCCTCCCCCCTCTTTACAAACCTAAACAAGACAACCCTTAACAAACTTGCTTCTTGTTACAATCACATAGCTAGATTTGCCACAAATTCCACCTTTAGAACGCACCACTGCACTAACTTGAAGCAACTAGGGTGGTTAGAGTTTTCCAGCCAACTCCATTTCAACCAACTCAAAATGGCTCACCAGATATTGTATCACCCAGAGAAAACACCAGCTCTGAAAAACATCATTCACCCCTATATTAACCTGCAATCTTTACGCCCTCCAATAAGATCTTAGCTCAAACTACCAAAGCCAATAATTCTGCTGGGGATTCTCTATTCTCAAACTTTGTAGGTAAAATGTGGAACTCCCTACCGACCATGCTCACCTCAGAACCCTCACTCCTACAGTTCAAAAAAGCTTAAACCCCATCTCAATACTCTCTGGCAATGTCCCTGTTCCAAACCTGATTAACCACTATCATTTACCCTTCTCTTACCTCACTATCCTTAACCACTTTTTAACAAGGCGCCTCCCCTTTGTAACTGACCTATGTTTTTTTTTTATATGCTGCTGTTGTTTTTTTCCCAAGATGTGATGTATCTTTATATTGTATTTAGAACTCAACTATCTTCCTTTTTTGCATTAACAATGTTCATATGTCTGTTATGTACTTGGAGCTTTTCTCCCCGGGCCTCCGCTGAAAATGGACATGTATCCAGTCGGACTCTCCCGGTTAACAAATGTAAAATAAAATAAATAAAAATAAATAAATAGTTGTTGCAGCCTTGAGTCATCAGAAAAGACAAAGCTACAGATATTTTCTGTGTATTTAAGTGTCACTCAAGAAACATATTAACCAATGTAAAAAAAAACACATGAAATGTGCAGCTAGAGTAATTTAAGTATATATCTGCCACATAGAAATAAAAACACCAGGCCAAATAGATTTCTCAGAACAGAAAAAATGGAATAGGTAAAACAGAAAGCAGCTGTATCAGTTTAAGCAACTCACAGACAAAAAAGAGATTTATGTTCCTCACCTAGCAGGGAGTCACCAACAGTGCTTGTAGTTTTTGCAGGCCTTGACTCTTATCAGAAAAGACAAGGCCACAGATATTCTCTGTGTCCCTGATATTCAGCTGAATGTCCACCTTGGCATCCTTTCTTCATCAGATTCACATGCTCATTTATATTCCAATGTGTCTGTTGTATCATTGCTCTTTGTACTCCTCATTTTTAATACAGTTCAGTTCTCTGCTGTTTGTCTATACCTATAAGGCTATTTACACTCCATGATAATATGGGCAGAGTAGCCAAATGACAAAAGGCTGTTACTTCCGTATACTACACATGACAGGTCTTTTGAATGTATATGTCCATCTTTTAGCTTACATGCATATACTAATGTTTGGTAGACTGATGTCTTATGAAATTGCTTCATCTCATCTCCATTTGAGCCTGGGTCACATTTTTCAAGACTTTTTACTTCAATAAAAACAGACAGAAAACAAAATGGATTTTCAGAACCTGCATTCTCTAATAACTTACAGAGTACAAACAAACCTATGTACATTTTCAAAAAATTAAATCTATCGTGGCAGATAGGAGCAATTGCTCCAAATTGATGGTCACACCTTCAGGTATTACCTATTATAAAGTTAAGTTTACCAATTATATAACACCTGTTGCAGCTTGTGTTCCTTCTTACAATAATTATCTGTTCTTTCTGTATCTCTTTTCCGTACCCAGTTGTGAAAACAGTTTGCATCCTTCAGTAAACATTAACTTTTACCAATAAGAAAATGTGCACTCACTACTTTCAAATAAATAAATAAAATTGTGAACCACTATATTAAATGCATTAAATAATTAAGGCTGCTCGGGAGGCAGCTACATGTATAAATTATTCACTTACCATAGTTTTAAACAATTTTTCATTGATCTGCTTACCATTTTATATTTGAATGTTAATTACACTGTTCCTTGTACATTTTTCTTAGCACAGTGTGTTCAGAGTTTTTTTGTTTGTTTAATTGACACTTGCAAGACAGCTTGTCTCCAAGTAATAACAGTTGGTAATGAGACAAAAAACAGCTAGTAACCTCGGTGATGTGTGAAAAAAATCTTTGTAAATTCCACTCCGAACATACTGTTCACAGTTCTCATGGTTAATTGTTTTCACCTGTATATTTCTTGTCTCCCACTAAAAGCATTCACTAAATAAAAAAAAAACAGCTAAGGACTTTGCAAATACAAAAAAACTGTGATTTTACATGCCTTTCATAATTTTGTCTTACTTTTCAAACATATTTGCCTAAAAAAGCTTCACTGTAGCTTAAATCAAGGTCATTAATTCAGGCATCCACCCCTGAAAAAAAGTTTTTATTACCTTAATTCTACAGATATGTGAACAGTGCACCTTCACGTCCCCCACCCCAGGAGCCCAAGATCACAACATTATATTAACTTTAACTTTCTTCTTTCCAACCTTTCTTACCCATGTTAAATTGTAAAGCCTGGGTGCATTACAACTAAGAAAAAGTGTTTTTTTTTGCTTTAGTATGTTTAGAACATGCAGCAGTGACTGATAATATACCCCCTACATCACATTTAAAGTACCTCTAATTAAATACTATACAAAACTGCTTTACAGTATAACATGCACTCTCATCATCTTATTTTGGCTGTTCCCATTAGGGGTCGCCACAGCAGATCACCTGTTTCCATTTCTTCCTGTCCTCTGCATCTTGCTCTGTCACACCTACCACCTGCATGTCCTCTCTTACCACATCCATAAACCTTATCTTAGGCCTTCCTCTTTTCCTGTTACCTGGTAGCTTCATCCTTAGCATCTTTTTCCCAATATACTCAGCATCCCTCCTCAGCACATGTCCAAACCAACGTAATCTTGCCTCTCTGGCTTTGTCTCCAAACCTTCCAACCTGGGCTGGCCCTCTAATATACTTATTCCTAATCCTGTCCAACCTCATCACACCCAGTGCAAATCTTAACATCTTTAACTCTGCCACATCCAGCTCAAACTCCTGCCTTTTTGTCAGTGCCACTGTCTCCAACCCATATAACATAGCTAGTCTCACTACCCTCTTGTAGACCTTCCCTTTCACTCTTACAGGTACTCGTCTGTCACAAATCACTCCTGACATTCTTCTCCACCCACTCCATCTTGCCTGTACTCTCTTCACCTCTCTTCCACACTCACCATTACTCTGAACTATTGACCCCAAGTATTTAAACTCATCTACCTTCGCCACCTCTACTCCTTGCATCCTCATCATTCCTCCATCCTCCCTCTCATTCACACACATATATTCTGTATTAGTCCTGCTGACCTTCATTCCTCTTCCCTCTAGAGTATATCTCCATCTCTCCAGGGTCTCCTCCTCCTGTTCCCTACTCTCACTATAGATCACAATGTCATCTGCAAACATCATAGTCCACGGGGACTCCTGTCTGATCTCATCTGTCAACCTGTCCATCACCATTGCAAATAAGAATGGGCTCAGAGCTGATCCTTGATGTAACCCCACCTCCACCTTAAATGCATCCATCACTCCCACTGCAGACCTCACTGCTGTCACACTACCCTTGTACACATCCTGTACCACTCACATACTTCTCTGACACTCCTAACTTCCTCATACAATACCACAACTCCTCTCTAGGCACCCTGTCATATGCTTTCTCTAACTCTACAAAAACACAATGCAACTCCTTCTGACATTCTCTGTACTTCTCCATCAACACTCTCAGAGAAAACATCGCATCTGTAGTGCTCTTTCCAGGCATGAAACCATACTGCTGATCACTAATCATCACGTCCCTTCTTAACCTAGCTTCCACTACTCATGCACTATATATCATGGAATTGTATATAAATATTGTTATGAACAGAACCTATTTACTTATAATTACTTAAGTCCCTTCAGTGTCATTCTTAGCATTAAGTGGGTTATGTGCTTTACAGATGTTCTTCGTGTTTCACTGTTGCAGTCATTACATTTGGGTAATCTGCTGGCAGGTTGCCCTCAGTCGGCCTGATTAAGAAAGTCTTGGGTCCTGCTTTGGATGCTGTCCCTTCTTCCATGACGTCAGGTCGTCAGGGTTATAAAACATGCAGCTGACATCATTACATCAGTCTTTCTTTCCATGCGGTGCCCGAAGCAGAAGCAGTTCACAAGTGCCGGTCAGCCATTTCCTGAAATTTTCATTGTCGAGTTTTAGAACCAAAGTCTTCAATTTGAAGCTAAGTACCCCATTGGGGAAATTTTTTCTTGTTACTTACCGATGTCAGTAAAAGTTAATAATTGCATTACTTGTGGAAAGCAAATACCTCATAAAGATTTTCATTCATACTGTATTTCTTGCCTAGGCCCTGACCACGACGTACCTTGCTGTCAGTTTTGGGCTTTATTTAATTAGTGCACTATCTGACGTCAGTACATTTTTGCCTCTAAATATTTTGGTTCTCGGTTTAATTATCCAGAAATGTTGTTGGTTAGCCATCCGGCTACCAGAATTCCAAAAAAATGCAAAGATAAAGACAGAGACAGGCCGCCAAGGTCCAAAACGGCAGACGACTCTTCTCCTAAGCCAGTCGCCAGTTCGCCAGTACTCAGTGAGGCGCTTTTGCAGCCCCCGATACCCACTACTTCTGATTCGCAGGCCTCTACTGAGACCCATTCGGAGTCCGGTATGCCGCAAGATGCTTCACCTATGGACCCTGCGGATGTCTCTACCGTTGGATGGGTCCAGAGCCTTTGTGCAGGTACCGACTTCTGAGAGTGTATTCAGGCCTACAGACTTGCATATTAAATCGACACTGCCTTCATTAGTAAGGCCTAAATCTTGATCCATGTCTAAAAAAACAATGCCCAGGCCACATTTTCAGGCCCCTATGCCTAAAAAACAAATGATAAAAATGGCTGAAGATCTAATTGCTCTAATCAAGGGTAGTCAACTCCCCCCCCCCCCCGTAAGAGACCTAGCGCTGAACTTGATTATGAATCTTCTGATCAGGATTCTGTTTCTTCTGACTCTTCTAATGACCTGGATTTGTCCATACCTATGAGGATTCCTATGCAGAGGACTCCATTCCCTCTGCTTCCCCTCCTGAGGACTTTTCTTTTGGGGAAACTTTACATACTTTGAGTGAGCATTTCCACTAGGAAAGCCAGGAATTTTCTGATTCAAAAAAGAGGCTTAGGGATTTCCTGCTTCTACCTCAGCATAGACCTTTGGCTATACCTCCTGTACTAGACATTGTTAATGATGTGTTCTCGGAATCCAGTTTGGCTCCTGATTCCCTGCCTCCAGCTCCTAGTAAACCTGACAGATACTACAGGGTTCCTGACTCCCACAAGTTCCTTTTTAAAAATCCTGTTGCAGATCCAGAAACCATTTCTCAGGGGCCCAAGGGCATTAAGGCTTCTACTGCTAAAAATCCTACCCCTTCTGATAGAGACTGCAGGGAGCTGGATAGATGGGGTAAAAAGGTTTATACTTCTGCGACCTTGGCTATCAGAGCATTAAGCTGCCGATTTCATATGTTAAAATATCAACAGCATATTATTGGACTGCTTAAACAGAAAATGATGTTGATTCTTGACTGTGTGGAAAATAAAGATTTACAGGATTTAATGCATTCTGCTGAACAAGTTGGAAAATATACTTTGCAATGTGGTTTTGATTCTATAGAGCCCTCCTGAACAGCTAGCTAAAACTTCTGTTTCCAGCTTTTTGTTAAGTGATTATATATTCATTTGGTATTTCACTTACCTTAAACATATGTGAGTGCATTTGATTTGTTTTTCCTGTAAATAATGAAGTTTTCTTCATACGAAAACTGAAATTTGAACTTTTTTTTTTTTTTTTTTTTTTTGTGTGAACAGCTACAAGATTCTTCACAACTAAAGTTTTCTCTCCTCATTTTCCAGTTGATTTTCCATTACTTGCTCTAAATGTCTTCTTTGATGGCATCTAGGCAGTATACTTAATAGCCTGTAAGTTATTTCTATCCAGTTAGATAGGTTTCACTAGATTTTTTTCTGTAACTGCAGTTTTCGT
>NC_056735.1:907042452-907087452 GCF_019279795.1 Protopterus annectens
GACCATCTGACCTTTTACTATACTTTTCTTCTTGTGCGTTGGATGACAGTTGTTATAATGAAGCAGTGAATTAGAATATGTATCTTTCCTGTACACTCTAGAGTTCAATTTGTTATTGGTTTTGTCCCAAGTCAATGAGATGTCTAAAAAGTTTATCTTGTTCTTACCAATTTTGTGGGTAAATTTTAAGAATGTCATAGTATTATTTAGATACTCCATGAAGTTACCAAACTCAGCTCTTGTACCCCTCCACAGGATGAGGATATCATCCAAAACCTTAACCATGTGATAATTTTGTTGTAAAACTTTGATGGTGGCGTTTTTATTTCTTTTTTTGTTTTATGTTATTAAACACCTACCTATCCAACTACACAAACTACTGGACATTTTATTGACTGCATGCAGCATTTATTACAAATCTGAGAGGGTATATTTAAAAGCATAACTTCATCATAATGCTGCAAGGTATATGTGTAGCTTTAAACTGATTAAAAGAATGATGTAATTTAGCTCTGTGTCTTAAAATCTTGCATGACATTAGGTATATCTAATCACAGGTGTTGGATAATCCAGTCATCCATGACTGCAGAAGCGCACACACACACACACACACACACACACACACACACACACACACACACACACACACACACACACACACACACACACACACACGCACACATGCAAATGCTAGATTCAAACTCTTGCCTTACTAAGTGTGGAAGATAGAGAACACTGTATAATTTTCTGAAGCCACAGGAGGAGGCTTACTACAATGAAGAAATAAATCACATTTCAACAAATGATTTTGACAGTGTTTAACAAAGCAATTGTCTGAGCCAAACAGACAGAATGTTGTGAAACAGGCCCCTCCAGCTGTATATTTATATATCAAATATGTGGGTATCTATTTCTACCTACAAGTGGATTTATACATACACTGACCCTAAGGATTATTGTCTGGATTCCAACCTACTACCTAAAGTCACAAGCTAGAGGATATGATTCGCAAGTGCCACACTAGGTATTTGGTTACAACTGTGATATAGTGTGCATTGGAAAGTATGACATTGCTATTGTTTGCTAGGGTGATGTGTGTACTAAAATGGACTAAAAGTGGTGGTAGAGCCCACTCCTACTGTAAAGCTACACATTAGATGGGTGGTTGAAGCCCATTCCTATTTAGAACCAGAGAGATTTTTATAGAAGTTAGTCACTGTAGGATTCAAACCATCTATTTATCTTGTTACACAATGTAGAGAGCACAGTATCAACTAAAAACACCACTCAAGAAGTCTGAATATAAGTGTGAAATAGACAGCATTAGAAAGGATGAAATCTTTAGTATGTAGCATAACAATTGTTTGTACTAGAAAGGGAAGAAATTGATGGGGAAAGCTTTGTCCCAGTTTAAATATCACTCCTGAGTGGAAGTCTACACATCAAATCTGTTGTTGAAGCCATATCTACCAAACACACACACTCATACTAGTTCCACACTGTTGGATTTGAACAATGCACCTGTCTAGTTATATAACTGATACTAGATATTTCAACTGCAAGTGCCACAGGAAATGTCTGATTACAACAGTGTGAAAGAGAATATTTGTAAGGATGACCTGATCAGTGTGTTGATGAGAAGATGTCCTTGCTAAAACTGGAATAAATTTTTGGAAGAGCACACTCCCAGTGTAAATTTTTATCCTAAGTGGAAGTGTACACATCAGATCTGTTATGATGCCATATGTACCTACCACTAAAGATTGCCCCCCACACACATATATGCACTCATAGTAGTTCCACCTACCTATCTAGTTACACAATCTAGGTTTTCAGTATCAACCACAAGCAACAGAGAAGAAGTCTGATTACGAAAGTAAGAGCACATATGAAAGATTGACCTCATCACTAAGTTGCAGAGAAGATGTTTTGGCTAAAATTAAAAGAAACTGCAGGTGAGCACTCCCCATTATCGATGTTTCCAATGAGTAGAAGTGTACACATCATATCTGTTGCTGAAAGTATATCTACGTAACAGTAGAAACACTTACAGCAGTTCCACAGTGTTGGATTCTAACTACCTACCTAGGTACGTAGTTACACAGTCTAAAGTAAACATATCAACCACAAGTCTGATTACAACAGTAACCAGTTGCTAAGGTCTAATTGCTATTCGAATATAAATGTATTGAGCGCTTTTGTCTGTAAGTTTCAAGGGACATCATCAGAATACTTGCAAGTAAAAACATCCTGCTATAAATAAGCCATACAAATCACATGTTTAAATTAACTAATTAAGACATTAAAAAACCTCTACAATATAAAAAGCATAAAAAGGGCATAAACAATGTGCATGAAAAATACAAATCCACTGCACAACATTTGTGTAAAACATGTTCGCATACATTAGGGACATGTTTATATACTTATTTATAAAAAAAAAAAAAAAAAGTTGTATAAATAAATGGAAATTTAAACAATGTATAAATAAATAAATAGGTAGCATCACTCTGAGTGTTTACCTTTATGTGCCTTTAATTTCAGTAAACAGGAAATGGATACCATTTCATCTGAACCCGTATTGTTGTGGCATTACGGTACAATTGTCACCAAAGTTCCTTCTTTTCTAGTAATAGACCTCAGGGGATGAAAGCACTCAATAAATGTATATTTCAATAGCAGCTGGACCTTAGTGACTGGTATCTTGTACATCAGTTTGTGTACTTTTGACTTTAATTACAGCAGTGAGTCAGAGCACATTTGAATGGCTGACCTCATCAGTATTTTACAGAGGAGATGTCTTGGCTAAAATGATAAGAAATTGATGGGACACCACTCTCCAGGTGTAATTATTTTTCCTGAGTGAAAGTGTCCACATAAGATGTGTGTATGAAGCCAACCCTACCCAGCACTAAAGGCATATGTGCATGTGCCCACACACACACACACACACACACACACACACACACACACACACACACACACACACACACACACACACACACACACGCACACGCACACACACACATGGTAGCCACTGCTGTATTCAAACACCTGCAATGCATTAACTGCTATCACCACAGGAGAAATCTAATTACATCTGTGTGATAGAGCACATTAATAAGGATTAACACATCAGTGTGTTGCAGAGATGATAGTGTGCTTCACAGATTTGGGTGAAAAGGAATGTGTATTGAAAAGTACAGCAAACACAGGTATGTTAATCACAAGTCCTTACATACTGCTATGATACATTCCCCAGGATTCACAAAGCTTCTGTGCAAGAATAAGCTATTCTTGCATGGAAGGGTCTGTGTCCGTGTAGAGTAGCACCGCACCTTGAAAATTAATGAAGGCGCACTGCTCAGCTCTTACCGGGACACAGAGCTGTGTATGAGCACGGGCGGGGGGGGGTCTCTGAGAGCAGTGCTCTCACTATGCACACGCCCATTCCACTCCATAATTGGCATATGGCAATGTAATGGCGGCGAGAGTGTCCGCAAAATACTTCTCATCCTCTTAGAGCAAGAAATCTGGAGAAAGGAAATAAAAGTCTGGCTCACAGACCTAAGTTGATGGAATAACAGGTCATGCATTAGCATGAATGTGGTGAAGGTTATGAAGTCTAAAATGCAAATGTCTGTCAGTATTTTCTAGCTGCAATCTTTAATGATTTGCCACTACTCCACCAGAAAGCCACAATGCTATGAAAAATGGACCAAAATTATAAGGAAATATCTGGGCAGTCTGTGATGATCTGTGCAGTTGTATGGCGGACACTGGTAGTGTCTGTGGAGCATACTGCAAATGCAAAGCCTACCATGACATCACCATTATAAAAGCACAGCCCCCCTCAGATAATGTTGCAGAAATCAATGTGCATACCTCTACAGTACAAAAATACAACGCAGCAGTTTAATTTTTTTTCCACTCCCCAATAAAGTTTAAACATAGCTGAGTGGTTGTGCACATCGCACAGCTCTGCTCAGCCTAGCTTACACATCAAAAGTAGCTAAACAGGTATATACTCCAAGAAAATAACAATGTGGAAATAGTGAAGTGGTTCGAGAGTTCACCTTGCAAGTAGTCATTCCCCTTTCAAACCCTAGTAAAGCCAATTAGTATTTTACATGTGAAAGCAATACATATATTTTTTAATAATTAGGTAGTAAATAACACATATTTGTTAACCAGAGTAGTGTAGTAGGTCCAAATGTGAGGTGTCAGACTAATAAAGTTGTTAAACCCCCATATAAACACAAGTGCCCCATACAGTATAGTCATACAAGAATACATGTAATGAAAGCACATTGGGGGATGTCAGGGAAGGTAAACAAATTTATAATATGTCAGGAATGATGAATCAATCCCAAGCAAGTGGTAGTCCATAAAATAAAACATAAGCAATGCTAAGCATTGCACAGCTATGCTGACTGGGTGTAAGCATTGTGTAAATATGAATGCTAAGCAATGAATAGCCCTGCTAAGTGGATTTGCCCATAAGTAAGCAATGCTGAACCTGCCCCTTTAAGTACTGCCAACCTTAGCTAAGCAGGTTTGCCTGTAGCTTAGCTTAGATCAGCATATTCAAAATCATCCAATCATGGGAAAGGGTGAGAAATCAGCCGTATTTAAACCTTACAGGCGGGAATACAGCTCATAACTGGTTGTAGCTCCCCACTGTAGGCAGTATGGCCAGTGTTGGAGAGGGTATGCGCTTTTGGGTGCAGCACTGGGCATACAGGAGTCCAAGGTCATGGTCAGACTCCTTGTAAAAAAACATGATGTGAGACAGCTGCAGGACCAGAACCACGGCTCCCAATACAAAGCAGAAGCCTGGGAAAGTCTTGCCTGTGATCTCAACAGTGCCACTGGTATCCCTCGGACTGATGAGCAGGTCCAGCACCACTAAGTTGACATGAAGCAGAGGAATATGGAGCTCTTGGACTAGTGGGTCCAAGAAGCACACCGGAGAGGTGATATCCCAGCAATGTGTAAGTATTCATAGCAATAACTGTTTACCAAAGTCTGGCCTGTGTATGTGATGGATAGGTATGCATAAATGTTTCTCTATCTTCATTACAGCTCCAGCTGAGCAGGCTGTGAACCAGGAAGCCCATGCCAGCAGGTTGCAAATGCTGCATCACGAGGCTGGTGAGTAACAATCTAGCTTGTAGTATTCATACCAAATAAATATAAAGGAGTAGAATGTTACCTGGCAGCATTAAAAATGGGTATGATATGTACTGAATAAAGCAGACAATATTACAGTAATAGTCTCATATAGGTTATATATAAATAAAAATGTAACTGCCTGCCAATAAAATTCAAAACCCTGGACTGGTTGTATTTACTCTGTTATGGTATGATTTGAAATATGTACAGGTTATGCATAGCAACCATAGCTCTGAAAGCATTAAACAATCAAGTCTCATCTGACAAAGTTAGTGCCTGTATAACACACGAGATTAACTGATATTAAAAATGTCATGCACCAAGATCTGATATCTGAATAGTAATGTTGTGTTAACCACTGTTTTTCACACTGTGCTATGTGAAAAGGTATGTATAGGAATGTTTGTATAAGAATGTTGTAATGATAAGGTCAGATTGTACAACAAAGACAGAATGATAAAGAAATCATTCAAGGAAAAAACAGAAGTTTCTCAATACTTGTTATATTTTTAGCAGAAACAGCCACAGTTCAAAGCCTGGGAGTGGTAGTAAGCTGTATACATAATTTCAACTAGGATTTTGTGAAAATATGTAGAAACAGTCAGGTAGTATTAACAAACATTCCCTCCACAGGTTTTCCTGGTATGAGAAAGTATAAAATAGCTATAAGAAGGCTGTAATTATACTGTGTACAAACATACCACTGCCCAACCCAAGGCCATAGTTATAATAATACCTGCAGAATAATGAGTATAACAATGATCATTAAAGCTGTGACCACTGCAAGAATCTACATTTGTTAAATGACATCTCTCTCTCTCTCCCCTACCTTATCTTCACCAATAATCTAAACACATAAATGAATGGGTATGTTTTCCACCAAACCTACTGTTGGGACATCTGTCCTGTTGTTCTACTAATGTTGAAATTTATTCCAATTAATGTTCCCTGTTCAAATACTATCATTGGTGGCCTGTTGCTATCAATGTAACCTGCACGCTGGTGTAATGCTCACTGTGGTTCCATATATGAATGTGTTCTGTTTGCTATGTAAATGTTCCAAATCTGTTATTTTGGGTTAATGGGAATATGCATGCAAGCTGTTATAACTAATCATGGAATGTGTTTACCATTACTAACCAACATATGTTCTTAAACTGCAACACCATAGCATGTAAAGGAAGACCAATCCCAGCAGAGCCACCTCTTCAGCCTTATCTGGCCATGGCACCAGGCCCCAGCATGTCTAGGACCCACCCCGAGACCTCCTCATCCACTGGTCCTGCACCACCTTCAGGTGGAACTGCCTCAGGGGATGGGGCTCATCCCCACCAGTCATAGGCACAGACAAGATCCTGTCACTTGAAGCCAGGTCCGGGGTCCAGTGTGCAGTAAGCTCCACAAGGAACTGTGAGATCTGCTATGCCAGCTTGAGGGCTGTGTGGTGGAATTAGAGGTTCAGCCTGCCCCTCCTGCTCAGCCCCTAGCACAGCCACTTTTGGGCCGTGAAGGTGGAGTGGTGACTGCTCATGGCTGGGAACCTCAGTCCCACTGTATCTATTTGGGGGGCTTATGGGCTTCCGATTACCAAACACCCCTCCCCGTCCAAGGTGTTTATCCCTCACATGTGTCAAATACCACCCCTGTATGCTGTCTTGTCTGTCTTCCTACCCAATTTACGTTCCCAAAAATACCAGCTTTCCTTCCCCAACATCCCTCTCTCACCTTAAAAAAGGACAATCTGTTCCCCACAAAATATTTCACCCCATACATAGATGTCCATTTCGCACACATGTCCACTGGGCACATGCAATCTTGTCTAATTGGCTTCACGACACATTATTGTTGTCCTCACCCCTCTCATTCAGGGGTCTGAACAATTTACCTCCAAATTCAGTATATATGCACAAATGTTGCTGTAGAAGAAATAGACAGCTGTGGACCTTCCCTACATCTATCCTGCACATCCCTAGCTATCTTTCATATTGTTTTACCCTCTTTATGATCATTTTTTACCACTTTCCTATCACCCATTTTCTTTTAAAGAAATTAGCAGTAGTAAGTGGGAGTAAGCCTGTTTGCGAGGTGCTAAGCGATGCCTACACAGATTAAGCAGTTTTTAAGGCTGTGTGTAGGCATAGTTAACCAGAAGTTAGCATTGCTTATCGCTACGCAAACCTGTGCAAACCCAATTACAACTGTTTAAAAGTGCCTTAATCACTCCGTATCCAACAGCCCTTGTTCTGCCCAGCAACAAAGTAATCAGTCCTACCAAGTCTTGAAGCCAGGACCCTGCACAGCATAGCCACAGAAAGTTACCACTAAGCCATCTGAGCTGCAGATATGTCTGATGTTTATTCAAACATATCATGCAGCATAGTCATTCAACAGTAGGGAAAATGTGTGTGTGTGTGTGTGTGTGTGTGTGTGTGTGTGTGTGTGTGTGTGTGTGTGTGTGTCTGTGTGTGTGTGTGTCTGTGTGCGTGTGTGTGTGTGTGTGTGTGTGTCTATATACATATATATATATATATATATATATATATATATATCTTCTTCTTTCAGCTGCTCCCGTTAGGGGTCACCACATCAGATCAACTGTTTCCATTTCTTCCTGTCCTCTGCATCTTGCTCTGTCACACCAACCACCTGCATGTCCTCTCTCACCACATCCATAAACCTTATCTTAGGCCTTCCTCTTTTCCTGTTACCTGACAGCTTCATCCTTAGCATCTTTTTCCCAATATATTCTGCATCACTCCTCAGCACATGTCCAACCAATGTAATCTTGCCTCTCTGGCTTTGTCTCCAAACCTTCCAACCTGGGATGACCCTCTAATATACTTATTCCTAATCCTGTCCATCCTCGTCACACCCAGTGCAAATCTTAACATCTTCAACTCTGCCACGTCAAGCTCTGACTCCTGCCTTTTTGTCAATGCCACTGTCTCAAACCCATATAACATAGCTGGTCTCACTACCCTCTTGTAGACCTTCCCTTTCACTCTTACTGGTACTCGTCTGTCACAAATCACTCCTGACACTCTTCTCCACCCACTCCATCCTGCCTGTACTCTCTTCTTCACCTCTCTCCCACACTCACCATTACTCTGAACTGTTGATCCCAAGTACTTAAACTCATTCACCTTTGCCACCTCTACTCCCTGCATCCTTACCATTCCTCTATCCTCCCTCTCATTCACACACATATATTATGTATTAGTCCTGCTGACCTTCATTCCTCTTCTCTCTAAAGCATATCTCCACCTCTCCAGGGTCTCCTCCACCTGTTCCCTACTCTCAGTACAAATCACAATGTCATCTGTAAACATCATTGTCCACGGAGACTCCTGTCTGATCTCGTCTGTCAACCTGTTCCTCACCATTCCAAAGAAGAAAGGGCTCAGAGCAGATCCTTGATGTAATCCCACCTCCACCTTAAATGCATCTGTCACTCCTACTGCAGACCTCACCGCTGTCACACTACCCTCGTACATATCCTGTACCACTCTTACATACTTCTCTGACACTCCCGACTTCCTCATACAATACCACAACTCCTCTCTAGGCACCCGGTCATATGCTTTCTCTAAATCCACAAAGACGCAACTCCTTCTGACCTTCTCTGTACTTCTCTATCAACACTCTCAGAGCAAACATCACATCTGTAGTGCTCTTTCCTGGCATGAAACCATACTGCTGGTCACTAATCATCACCTCCCTTCTTAACCTAGCTTCCACTACTCTTTCCCATAACTTCATTCTGTGACTGATCAGTTTAATCCCTCTGTAGTTACTACAGCTCTGCACATCACCCTTATTCTTAAAAATTTGTACCAAAACACTTTTTCTCCCTTCCTCAGGCATCTTCTCACTTTCCAAGATTTCATTAAACAATCTAGTTAAAAACTCCACTGCCATTTCACTTAAACACTTCCATGTTTCCACAGGATGCCATCGGGGCCAACAGCCTTTCTATTCATAGGTTCATAGGTTGGTACTAGGCTTTCAGCCCTAGGGCCTATATAAGCCTAGCCATAACAATTCCCTGGCTATTTCTTCCCACACTATTTACTTCCCTGGACCCCTGCCTAGCAGGGCGACTGACATGATCCCCGGGGTGAATTTCCTTTCTCCCATCCAATTGTCAAGGTTCCTTTTGAAGAGGACCAAAGAGGCACTCTGCTTGACATGTATGGGCAATCTATTCCAGAGTCTGGGGAGTCTCTGGGTCAGGAACCTATCCCTCCAGCATGTTTTGTTAATTGTGATGACAAGGTTTAGATCCCTGGAGCGTGTGGCTCTGAGGAATTGGGATTTCTTTAAGTGTAGCATGTCCAACAGCTCTGGGTTTGACATGGCATTATATGTTAAGCAAAGATCTCCTCTGAGTAGACGATATGCGACAGAGTATAGCTGGAGTTTTTTAAGGCGGTCAGCGTAGGGCATCTGCTTTAGGCCTGTGATTCTTTTAGTGAGGTATTTCTGTGGCCTTTCCAGTTGTTGCAGATGTCTTGAGAGGTACATACCAAACGGGGCATTGTATTCTATAATGGGTCTAATGAGGGATGAGTACAGTGGGACAATGACCTCCTTTTTTCTGGAAGAAAAGCCCTTAGTGATGAGGTGTGTCACATAGAAGGATTTCCTGACTGTTGTGGCAATGTGGTTATCGAAGGTGAGACCACTGTCCACCTGTGTCCCTAAGTCTCTTATCAAAGTTCCGGTGTATAGTGTACTGCCACCTACATGGTAATTCACGGATACATGTTTTTTCCCAAAGGGGATAACTATACATTTCTTGGCATTGAGCTCGAGCCCATGGCTCTGGCACCAAACATCTGTTTCTGTAAGGCCCTTTTGTAGAGTATCCACATCATTTGGGGATTCAACAATGGCTCCCAGTTTGCAGTCATCTGCAAACTTTATTATCCAGAGTCCCTTAGTGTTGGCCTGTACTTCAGAGAAGTAGATGCCAAACAAGAGCGGTCCCAGGACTGAACCCTGAGATACTCCACTTGTCACTTGTCTGGAGCTGGATTTGGAGTCGGCTACTTTAACAGTATGGGTTCTATCAATAAGCCAGTTAGCAACCCATTGGGTGACGTAGGGATTAATGCCCAGCTTAGTAAGTTTATCTATGATTCCAGAGTGGGGGATGGTGTCAAAGGCCTTGGCAAGGTCTAGATAGGCTGTGTGGACTACCTTACCCTTGTCCATGGCTCTGGAGACTGATTCAAAGAAGTCAATCAAGTTCAGGAGACAGGATCGGCCCTTCACGAACCCAAACTGGGTGGGGTCCAGTGTTTGAAGGTTGCCAATGTCTTTGTTTATAAGTTCCATGATAATACGCTCCATGGCCTTGCAGATAAGGCTTGTCAGACTGATGGGATGGTAGTTTCCGGGATCCAAGGTGGATCCCCCCTTGTGGAGTGGGATAACTGTAGCTGTGCGCCACTCAGTGGGCATGAAACCTGAGGTTAGGCTATGATTAAACATGACACTTAGGTGAGGTGCCAGTTCATATTGTAGTTCATGTAGTACACAGCCCGGGATGTCATCTGGTCCCATGGATGCTGTATTCTTAGCTTTGGAGAGTGCGTTTTTACCTGTGTGGCAGATTGCGAATTTGGCAATCTTCCGGTATTGAGATGGGCCATTTAGGGGGTGAGAGGGGGTTGAAGTTGGCACTGAATTGATCTGCCAGGATATTGGCAATATCCTTGGGATCAGTATATTTAAAGCCATTCTGTTTTAGCTCAGAGCAGATCTGAGCATTGCCATTTAGATTCTTGACATAGTTATAGAATGCCTTTGTGTTGTCTTTGGAATCTTTGGCAATTTTATTTTCGTAACTAGCTTTGGAGGATTTTATGAGGGATCTCAGTTTCTTACTGAGGCTGGTAAGGAAGTTTTTTGCATCCTGGGATTTTCCTCTTTTCTGCAACAGTTTCTTCCTTTTGTTGTAAAGTTTGTTTATGGCAGGGGATCACCAGACTGGCTTCTTTTTTTGGATGAGAGCATCTTGGTTCTATTTGGGATGGCACGATTTATGCATGAGTGGATGTGCTCGTACAGTGCCTTAGTGTAGGATTCAGCAGTTGAACTTTCAGCTCCTGCCTGCATGGGTGTCATGAAGTTTGTCACTTCTGACTTGAGTAGCATGAAGTTGGCTTTGGAGAAGTTTTTTATGGAGATTTCCTTACTGGGGGGGTGGGGGTGGGATGTGGATGTTAAGGGTGATTAGCTTATGGTCAGACGTGACTAACGAGGGGGTGACCACAGGTGTGAAGCATCGATTTCCCATGTTGGTAATGACCAGGTCTAGGATATTGGAGCCCCTGGTGGAACTATGGATTAGTTGATCCAGGGCGTTGGAATTTATGAATTCCAAGAACCGTTGGGCAAAGGTGTTGGTACATGAGTAGCTTCCCCAGTTAATGGCAGGGTAGTTAAAATCACCCAGTATTAGGGTGTTTGGTTCTATCTTAATATTTTTCAGTATGTTTAGAAAGGTGTAGTGAGAATCTTGGGGTATGGTGGGGGATCTGTAGCAAGCTACAATTTGGATTGCAGTCTTACCTAGTGTTAGTTGCACCTGGAGAATTTCAGACGCATTGTGTTGGGCATCTAGCCTGTTGGTGTGAATATCCTTGGTGAATATTGACACTCCTCCACCTTTAGTGTTTCGGTCCTGCTTTGGTGGCCGAAAAGTGTGGTAAGAGTTGTTACCTGATATTGCAGGGGTGCTCTCTGGAGCCTTGAACCAGGTCTCAGTTACTGCACAGATATCGATGTTCTTCATCCTCTTCATAGCTATCCTTACTTCCTCCTTGCTAATCCACTGCACTTCATGATTCACTATCCGCACATCATCCAACCTTCTCTCCCTCTCATTCTCTTCATTCATCAACCCCTCAAAGTACTCTTTCCATCTGCTCAACACACTCTCCTTGCTTGTGAGTATGTTTCTCTCATTATCCTTTATCACCTTTACCTGCTGCACATCTTTACTAGCTCGGTCCCTCTGTCTAGCCAATCGGTACAGGTCCTTTTCTCCCTCCTTAGTGTCCAACCTTTTATACAACTCTTCATATGCCTTATCCTTAGCCTTCACCACCTTTCGCTTTGCCATGCACCTCATCTCCTTATACTCTTGTCCACTTTCTTCATCTATTTGACAATAACACTTCTTCTTCGCCAACCTCTTTCTCTGTATACTCTCCTGTACTTCTTCATTTCACCACCAGGTCTCCTTTTCCTCCTTCCTCTTTCCAGATGTCACACCAAGCACCTTTCTAGCCATCTCTCTTACTAGCTCTGCTGTAGTTACCTAGCTATTTGGTAACTCTTCACTGCCACCTTGTGCCTGTCTTAACTCTTCCCTGAACATAACCTCACAATTACCCTTTTTCAACTTTCACCATTTGATCCTTGGTGCTGCCCTCACACTCATCCTCCTCTTCTTGATCACCAATGTCATCCTACAAACCACCATCCTATGCTGCCTAATTACACTTTCCCCTATCACCACTTTACAGTCTACAATCTCCTTCAGATTGGCCCTTTTACATAAGATATAAGCCACATGTGTGCATCTTCCTCCACTCTTGTATGTCACCCTATGCTCCTCCCTCTTGTTAAAATACGTATTTATCACAGCCATGTCCATCCTTTTCGCAAAATCCACTACCATCTGACCTTCTGCATTCCTTTGCTTAACACCATACCTACCCATCACTTCCTCATCCCCTCTGTTCCCTTCACCAACATGCCCATTGAAATCTGCTCCAATCACCAGTCTCTCACCCTTGGGTACAGTCATCACCACTTCACCTAACCCACTCAAAAATTTTTTTTTTCTCATCCATCGCACACCCAACTTGTGAAGCATATGCACTAACAACATTCATCATTACACCATCAATTTCCAGCTTCATAAACATCACTCTATCCAACACTCTTTTCACCTCCAAAACACTCTTAGCATACTCTTCCTTCAGGATAATGCCTACACCATTTCTCCTCCCATCCACACCATGATAAAACAATTTGAAACCGCCTCCAATACACTTAGCCTGGCTCCCCTTCCATCTGGTCTCTTGCACACACAATATACCAACCATCCTTCGGTCCATCATATCAGCTAGCTCTCTCCCTATACCAGTCAAAATGCCAACATTCAAAGTTCCGATCCTCACTATCACAGTCCTAGCCATTACCTGCCTTTGGGCATGCCTTCCGCCTCTTCTCCTCCTTCGACCAACAGTAGCCCAATTTCCGCCAGCACCCTGTTAGCCAAAAGTACTGGTGGCGGTCGTTGTTAACTGGGGCTTGACTGATCCGGTATGAATTTCTGTACTGTTTTCTGCATGTATGGTTTGGCAAAATTCATAGACTGGAAAAACTCCCTTATCAGCCTCAACAAAAGGCTGAGATCCCTCATCAAATCCTCTAAAGCTAGCTATGAAAACAGAATTGCAGCAGATAGTAAAGACAACAGTTGGAGGTGTCAGTGGCAACCTTATGCAGGATGTGTACATATTCTTGGGATGTGAACATAGTCCCCAATTAGCAATGTCTGCAAACATTGCTAACCACAGTTTATTCATGTTTGGCTGGATGTCAGGGCCACACATAGCAAACACGAGTTGACCCAGAACAAGAACCTGTATTATTCCACTCATGACTGGCAGGCTGCCACCACTCATGGCTGTTTGGCAGTCTGACATGGCGTCTGCTGCTTTCACACTGTGGGCACCATCCCTGAGCTGGGTTGTGGAACACTTAGTGACATAGGAATTAATGAATAAATGAGTGTATTTGCCTATAATTCCTGACTGTGGAATTGTATAGGTTCATAGGTTAATAGGTAGGTACTAGGCTATTGGTCCTAGGGCCTATATAAGCCCAGCCAAACGGTACCCTGGCTTTTGCCACCCAAGAAAATTATTTTCCTGTGCCCCTGTCAAGCAGAGTCACAGAAGTGATCCCTGGAGTGAATTTCCTATCTCTCATCCAATCGTCAATATTTTTCTTGAAAAGTGCTAATGAGGAGCTTTGTTTGATATAGATAGGTAGTTTGTTCCAGAGTATGGGAAGTCTCTGAGATAGGAATCTATCCCTCCAGCATGTTCTGTTTATTGTGGTGACAAGGTTTAGGCCCCTAGACAGTGTAGCTCAGAGGGATTGGGATTTCTTTATGTGGAGCATGTCCAACAGCTCTGGGTTTGACATAGCTTTGTATGTTAGGCAGGGATCGCCTCTCAGTAGGTGATATGTGACAGAATAAAGCTGGAGTTTTTTGAGACATCTGCATAGGGCATCTGTTTGAGGCCGGTAATCCTCTTTGTGAGGTATTTCTGTGGCCTTTCCAGTTGTTGTAGATTTCTTGTGAGTTACATACCAAAAGGGGCGCTGTACTCTATAATGGGTCTAATGAGTGATGAGTAGAGGGGAACAATGACATATTTTTTCCTGGATGAGAAACCTTTTGTGATGAGGTGTGCCACGTAGAAGGATTTTCTGACTACTGTGGTGATGTGATTATCAAAGGAGAGACTACTGTCTACCTGTCTCCCAAGGTCTCTTATCACACTTTTGGTGTTAAGTAGACTACCACCTATGTGGTAGTTCATGGGTACAGAGTTTTTACCAAAAGGGATGACAATGCACTTTTTGGCATTGAGCTTGAGGCCATGGTTTTGACACCAGGCATCTTTCTCAGTGAGGCCCTTTTCTAGGATGTCCACATCATTAGGAGATTTGATTATGGCTCCTAGTTTGCAGTCATCTGCGAACTTTGTTAGCCAAAGACCTTCTGTGTTAGCCTGTACTTCAGAGAAGTAGATACCAAACAGGAGAGGACCTAGGACTGAACCCTGTGGTACTCCACTTGTCACTGGTCTGAAGTTGGATTTAGAGTCTGCTACTTTCACAGTGTGGGTTCAGTCAGTGAGCCAGTTGGCAACTCATCTTGTGACATAGGGATTTATACCTAGTTTAGTGAGTTTGTCTATAACTCCAGAGTGAGGGATGGTGTCAAAAGCCTTGTCGAGATCTAGATAGGCTGTGTGTACCACCTTACCCTCATCTACAGCTTTGGTGACTGCTTCAAAGAAGTCTATCAGGTTTAGGAGACATGATCTGCCTTTTAAAAACCCGAAATGGGTAGGGTCCAGAGTTTGGAGATTACCAATGTCATTGTTTATAAGTTCCATGATGATACGCTCCTTAGCCTTGCAGACCAGGCTCATCAGGCTAATGGGGCAATTGTTCCCAGGGTATGTGGAGGCTCCCCCTTTGTGGAGTGGGATAACTGTTGCTTTGTGCCATTCAGTGGGCAAAAAGCCTGAGGTGAGGCTATGATTGAACAAGGTACTAAGGTGGGGTGCCAGTTTGTTCTGTAGTTCATGTAGAATGCAGCCTGGGATGTTGTCAGGTCCCATGGATTCTGTGTTCTTGGCTTTGGAGAGTGTGTTTTTTACCTGTGCAGCCGTGATTACAGGTACTTTGCTTTCTTCCAGTATAGAGATGGGCCCTTTAGGGGATGAGAGAGGGGTAAAGTTAGCACTGAACCTATCTGCCAAGATTTTGGCAATATCAGTTGGTTCTGTATATTTAGTGCCATTGTGCTGTAACTCAGAGCAGATCTGAGTGTTGCCATTGAGATTCTTGACATAGCTATAGAATGCGTTGTGGTTGTCTTTAGAATCAGTGGCAATTTTGTTTTCGTAACTAGCTTTGGATGATTTTATGAGGGATCTCAGCTTCTTACTGATGCTGACCACGGAGTTCCTCCAATCATGGGATTTTACTCTTTTTTGCAACAGTTTCTTTCTTCTGTTGTAGAGTTTGTTTATAGCAGGGGACCACCAGATTGGCTTCCTTTTTTTTGGATGATATCATCTTGGTTCTGTTAGGGATTGCACGATCCATGCACTCATGTAAGTGCTTATAAAGTGCAACTGTATTGGATTCAGCAGTTGTATCTTTATTGTCCATCAGCATGGGTGTCGTGAAGTTTGCTTCTTCTGTCTTAAGAAGCATGAAGTCGGCTTTGGAGAAATTTTTTATGGTGGTTTCCATAATGGGGGTTGGGGCTGGGATGTGGATGTCTAGGGTGATTTGTTTGTGGTCAGATTTGACCAACGAGGAATTGACCTCTGGTGTGGAACACCGATTGCCCATGTTGGTAATGACCAGGTCTAGGATATTGCTGCCCCTGGTGGGGGTGTGGATAAGTTGATCCAAGGCATTGGAATTTATGAATTCCAAAAAACATTGAGCACAAGAGTTGGTACATGAGTAGATTTCCCAGTTAATGGTGGGGTAGTTGAAATCACCCATTATTAAGGTGTTAGGTTGTACCCTAATTTTTTTCCAGTGTATCAAGAAATGAGGAGTGGGAATCCTGGGGCATGGTGGGGGATCTGTAGCAAGCTACAATTTGCATTGTGGTCTTTCCAAGAGTTAGTCACACTTGGATAATCTCAGATGCATTATGCTGAGCAACTAGCCTGGAGGTGTGGATATCCTTAATGAATATGGACACGCCTCCGCCTTTAGTGCTTCGGTCCAAGTTAGGTGGCCGAAAGGTGTAGTATGAATTATAGCCTGGTAATTCAAGGGTGCTCTCTGGAGCCTTGAACCAGGTCTCTGTCACTACACAGATGTCAATGTTCTCCATTTTAAGGAGTGCCTCGAGTGAGTGCATTTTGAGGTTTAGACTTCTAGCATTGAGTAGCATTACCCTCAGATTTTGCTTGCTTGTACCTGTTAAGGTGGTGAATTTGTCATTTGAATCTTGCCTAAAAAAGGCACTATAGGGGTGGCAAGAGCTTTAGCCAGTATCCAGAATCCCAAGGGCAAAGCATCATGGTTTGTCGATCATGTCATCCCAGGCAGACAGATACTGGATCCCCTTAGAATGACACCAGAAGCTTAGCCAATTGTTGAAGTCAGTCATTTTGTCCTTGTACCGTGGTATCATTTTGGGTGATGGCAGGATACTACTCAAGGCTAGGGTCATACCTGCCTGGGCTACAAGATCAGAAAGCTCCTCCATGTCTCTTTTCATGCAGTCCAGGGAGGTACGTCTCAGGTCGTTCACACCCACATGGACAATGACAGAGTCATATTTGTACTTGCTGTGGAGTGACCTGAGTGCATGCATTATGTGGTGGATCCTGGCACCTGACAGGCAGCTGACAGTGACTTTCTCCTTGTTTAGCCTGGTTAGTGGAACATCAGTGTGCCTGACTATAGAGTCACCTATGACTAGAGTGTTAGGTACGTTTTTATGCCTTATGGGCTGTGGTTGAGTGTCACACTGAGTTTGTTGGCTATGTATCATTTGAGTTGTGTTGGGGGCTGGAGGTTGCTTGCATTTCTGCTTTGGAGGTCCCTGTTGCTTGGATAGATTATTTTAGAGCCTCCATGAATGTAGGTGTGTGTTTTGTGTTTCTGTGTGTGTGTTTTGGTGGTGTAGGTTTTGAGGGACTATGTGATGAGTGTGGTGTGGTACAAGTGTTTACCTTCTCCTCTTGACTGTCTAGTCCAGTCTTGGGTGAAGAGAGCTTTGCTTCCAGTTTGGTTATATAAGTGCATCTCTCACGGTTGTAGTATTGGGTGGTAGGAGGAGAGGGTTGTCTGTATACATGAGGCAATCGCTGCATTGCCCCAAGATGCCCAGATTCATCAGGTAGACAGGGGAAAACACTGGGAGCTGACCCTTAGACATGCCTGGATAGGTGCTTATTTATTAAGTACTAAAAACTGTATCCTAGGACTACAAGGGCCACATATGTTGTTTTGTACTCCATACTGTTCTATAGTTATTTCTCATGACAAACAGATTGTAGGACTGCAGAGTGTCCACAGTTAGCACAAAAGTGGGCCCTTTACAGTGGACATTTGGTAGTGTACTGTGTGGACCGCACAAAAGTGTAGCAGCCCCCCATGTATAATGGCTCACAATGTTAATGACACAACCACAGACAGAGACACTTGACAGGAATGAGATTCAAACCCCTATCTATCTTGTTATCACTACTACAGTATTACAGATTTATCAGATGTGCCATGGAGCTTACATTCTTAATGGCTCTCCAAAAGTATCTTTAAAGGTGAGTGACATCAGCAGCAGTGGTAAAGGAGGGGAAAGAGAAATGTAGTAAGTGGGAATGGTCTCACAATAAGGTCTTTACAAACACAGACACTCTCATACAAACAGAAAACGTTTACATTTGCCTGGACTGAGATTAGAACTCCTACCTAAGTAGTATATTGCACTACAGTATTACACAGTTATTTGACATGCCATGAAACCTACATAGTTAAGCACTCTCTAAAGGTATCTTTAAAGGTGAGTGACATTAGCAGCAGTGCTAAAGGAGGGGAAAGGGAATTGTAGTAAGTGGGAATGGCCTCACAATCATGTCTCTGCAAACACGCACACTTTTATGTTTGCCTGGGCTGAGATTAGAACTCCTACCTAAGGTAAGTATACTGCACTACAGTATTATGCAGTTATCAGACGCACCACAGAGCTTATATGTTTGAGAGTTCTCCAAAGGTATCATTAAAGGTGAGTGACATCAGCAGTATTGCTAAAGGAAGGGAATGGGAATTGTAGTAAGTGGGAATGGACTCAAAATCATGTCTCTACAAACACAGACACTCTCATACAAACAGACACACTTTTCCATTTGAAAGGACTGACATTAGAACTGATTCATTCATAGTTATTAATACTCTAGTGTTACACAGTTATCACAAGCACCACACAGCATATAGGGCTGGGGCTAACGATAGGAATATGCACAGTGACTGAATGCAGCACATGTGATATTGGGCAATGGGATGTGTATTGGGTGGAGATGGAGTAAAACAGCAATTTCTATCTACACACACATACACACACACACACACACACACACACACACACACACACACACACACACACACACACACTTGCCAGGACTGCGATTCAAACCCCTACTTATTTGCTTTAGTAAGTTACACCTTTATTGCACATGCTACTGAGCTTACAGATCTGAGGCTCATCCAAAGGTACATTTTAGGTGACATACATTAACAGATACTGTGGAGTAGGACTATGGGATAAGTACTGGGTGGGAATGGCTTCATAATGGGACTGTCTCTCTCACTGTCTGTATCTCTCTTCCCCATGTCTATGTGTGTGTATGTTTGAATAATTTAGTATGTTAGGCTTAGAGATGTGTGTCACACAAACCAGATGACCACATATTTGCCACCTACAGTTGGCTGTAGGTTTCCCTGTCCAATGTGTGTGTGTGTGTAAAGACTAAACAGTTTACATTTTAGTGTGTGTGCACAAACATCTGCAGATAACAGATAACCATAGTCCACTGTGTTATCAGACATGGGCTTTATTTCCCTAAATGTAGGAGCATGTGCAGTATGTCCTTCTATATTGAGTGTGGGGATCCATTCTCTATTCTCTAAGTGTGGGAGGATGCCCAGCATGACTTTCTATATTGAGTGTGTTGATCCAATCTCTAGATGTAGGAGCATGCCCAATATGACCTTCTATACTGATTGTGGGAATCCATTCCAGGGTTTTGTATGCTACAGCTACACCTAGCAACCTGTTTTTGCAGGGTATCTGTAGATAGGTTTCCAATATGGGCACACAATGGGCCAAACTAGGGGGATACTGTGTGTAACTATGTTTGCTATTACTGCCTGTGTTGCGTGTGTGACGTTCTGTTTTAGCATAGATGTTTGGACATATGTACTGTTTTCCACTGTAATGTATTGTGTCATCATCTACTGACAGATATCTCACTGGTTGCTCCCAGTTGTTTACCAGGGAAATACAAGAGGAATGCAGCAGAGACCAATATTGTGAGGCAAAGGCTAGACATTCTGGCAGACTTCTGCCATTGTGGAGGGGTGGCTACAGACAACTGAGCGATGGGTCTGTGTAAATGGTACAGCACCTTGGTGGTATGCTGGCTGGGTATCCCCTTCTTGTGCATTTCTCCACTTAAATGAATAGTCATATCCTGCTGTGGGCATACCTCTCAGCTGTACAGATTTGCCCAGGTTATACAAAGCCAGGAATAATATATCTGGTCAGTTTCCCTTCATTTTGTGGTTTACATGGAGGTTTGTGGTTATTCATTCATGGGTTTGCAGCCAGGGGTAAGTATGAGCAGACATTAGAGTTTCAGACTTCACACACTCCATGACATCCGTACTTCTAGCCCCACTGTTATTCTATCATTTTCCCAACATTATGGGAGCAATATTTCAGGGGTATCTCTATAGTTGGACCTTTATCACTGCATTATTTATGTCTTGGTCCACAATTCTTGCACTACAACATGGAGAGACATGCTACTGGCATTTGGAAGCATGGAGTTGCATTCATTTTCTGTTTACTGTGTTAGGCTGTTAGTTAGGACCCCATGACATCCCCTATGATTGCACTATGAGTGAGGCATTGGGGTTTGCCAGAGGCCTGTAGGCCATGTGAGAGTAATGCAGGCCATCTGTATCAGACCAGGGCATTCTGTCACTCATACACTCCAGGCTGCAAGCTGGTGGATTCACCTGGGGTGACAGTGGTAGGTGGGTGAGGTGTTAATTGCAATCCTTCCTGTTCATAGTGATCCATCAGTCTGGATGTGGGCAGGGTGCTGCTTATGGCTAGAAACACACCTGAATGGGACACCTATTCAGCACACTGAGTCATGTGTATTTTGCCATAGTCAGTGGGGTCATTCTATAATCATTCCAACAACAAGGATTTCACCTATGAGATACCTGTGGGTGTTGGGGCGTGACCTGAATGCATGTGTGATATGTTAGCTTAAGGCACCTGCCTCACAGGTATACGTGGAACTTTATCCATATCCCACCTTGTGTATGGCCATCGGCAATCTGGCATTAGTGTGTAGCAGTGCTTTGGTGGTGTGGCAGTAACTGGGCAGACAACCAATATTCCATAGTGGAGGGACAACTAATGTTATGTTAACCTCTAGATATATAATTCCACAGTTGTGTGCAGCTGAGAGTTATTGTAGGCACTGCAGAGGGTACCTCCACCTGTGTAGTGTTTCCAGGTAGGGCCCCCTATTCATGGCCTGTCCAGCATTGCATCATTGCCTGCTATTGACAGCTGGACAGTGTACAACCGTTAACATGAGAATTACTGAGAAGCACATTGGCTGGCACTGCAGTTATTGGGACATGGCCCTGTCAAGCACAGTACTGTACCTAGGCCACTGAGACACAACATGCAGACCTACATGCTGACCACTTCCATACAACATTAAACACACAGAAACCTAGCACACTGACCCCTACATATTGTAGGCATGCACCAATTTATCATGTTGATTGAGACATCTCTGGCATCCTGTGCTCTACTGATATTACTCCACAAACTTACATGTTACCACATTTCTATATGGGGTTGTGGGAGGGGGGCATGCCTGATGACTTTGCACATTTGCTTCCATTTAGTACTGTATTGTGACCTATCTTGCACAAAGAAGGCATCTCAGTAGAACACATGTCAGATTGTATTGTATTGGCATACATTTCAGTTTCAGACTTCTTGTCCTTCAGAACTATGACGCAACTGCCAGACCTGTTGTACTATGTCTGTGCAGGTCTGTAGGGGGGGTTTTCATCATTTCCAGCATTTGAGGGCCTTACCTTGGCCTTTATCTATGGTCATTTCACCTGTCCTGCTGGGTATGTGAACCCTCATTGATAGCCATGTGTTTGGCCTACGACACCCAGTTATTTGGGCCACCACATGTACTGTGGTGGGAGTTGTCAACTTGTGTACTACTGCCTAGTATGTTGATACCAGTATTTGTTATGGATTTCCTGCTGTTCCATACAGCTGTCAGCTGTCTGCTGCTATCCCATTCGGCCACACAATTCTCTTGCATGATTGCATCCTTGCCATAGATATCAGCATCAGAACATACTACTAGATTCACTAATTGATAGGAAGAGTGACTTACCTTGTGCCTGGGCCAGTACATCAGATGGTGCTGGAGGGTTGACTATGTCAGACGCACGCAGTACAATGCATGTACATGGTAAGGCAGTAGTGTCATGTTTGGTATGCCTTTTACTGTATGTGTGAGTCAGAGAGAGGTGTCATTCCCTTGGTGCCTACCATGTCAGTGTATGTGCTATGCGTTGCCTCTTTGCCAAGGCCTGGGGATACTGGGCATGCCTCCTTCTGCCTACAGTTCCTCCTCTGAGTCACTCTGTGCCTGTGATGGCCTTGGCAATGGAGGGGAGTATGTGGCCCTGCCCCGTGCTGTTCCTGCAGCAGCTGTTTCCACAGGATCATACTGTGTAGCATGGCACATACTATGAACATTTGAGCTGGAGAGTACTGCAAGGCTCGACTGGATATGTCAAGGTAGTAGAACGGTGGCTTGTGCATCCCAAACACACTCTATAATGATTCTGGTTTGTGCTTGTGCCTCATTATGGAGTTTTTGTTCAGGTGTGTGTGCATTTCTGATTGGTATCATCAGCCATGGCTCCAGTGTGTAGTCAGCAACCCCCACTAGGTGGCCATATGGGATGTCCCCACTGGTAAATGACTGGTAGAGCTGTGTCATATGCCAGATGTGGGAGTCGTGATAGCTTCCAGGGCTGCTAGCACACACATTCTTGATAATGCCCTGGGCATCACACATGACTTGGCAGTTGATAAAGAGGAAGCCCTTGTGATTTATGTAGACCCTACCCCAGGTGGTGCTTTGATGTGTATGTGCATGCAGTCTATACCACCCACCAACTCAGGGTATTCTGCTATGTGGTGGAAGAGATGCATATTGCTCGTCAATGCCTCAAAGGTGTTGAGGAAATGTATGTGCTCCCTGGCATATGCTGACATGGCATCCAGGAACTGGTGGAGTACCCTGGATGCTGATGCCTGTGAGATCCCCATGATATCTCCAGTTGGCCTTTGGAAGGTAGCTGTGGCTAGTGTTATTAAGCCTACACATACCTTGGTATCCACTGGGATGGGTTCCCCTCTGTTGGTTCTGTGTGTGAGGCGGGGCAGCCACAGCTCAACAATTTGCTGTAGAATGTCCTTGTCCACCCTATAGAGCTCCACTATCTCCAGTTCATGTAGCCCCTGGTAGGTTACCCTGGGTCTGTACACTCTTCTCCTCCTCCTCACTGTGGAATGGTTGTCAGCATTCATATCCTCACCACCCTCAGCCTCTTGCACATATTGATGTATGAGAGTGACAGCAGCTCCTAACATTTTCTTAGTATTGTCAGGTAAAATTTCCCCATCTGTGTACACCGGTGGTGTAGAGTTTGCTAGAAAAAACAGACTGAAAGGTGTTTGCATAGTTTATAGTAGTGTGCTGGGCTGTTGTCTGTATAAATGGCTGATTCTGATACATTCAACCTGCCAGCTATGATAGTTCTCCTTGATTGCCTTCCTCCTGCTGTTTCCCCTACATGCAGTTTGCAAGGCATTTGCATGGTTTATAGTAGTGTGCTGGGCTGCTGCATGTATATTTGGCTAATTCTGATACATTCCACCTGCCAGCTATGCTAGTTCTCCTGGATTGCTTTCCTCCTGCTGTTTCCCCTACATCCAGTCTGCAATGTGTTTGCATGATTTATAGTAATGTGCTGGGCTGCTGCATGTGTATTTGGCTGATTCTGATACATTCCACCTGCCAGCTATGTTAGTTCTCCTGGATTGGCTTCCTCCTGCTGTTTCCCCTTCCCATTTCCTCCCCATTTAAGCCCCAAGACATGCTGTGCATACCCATTGCAAAGATGTGAACACTGCTGCTATTTCCTGGGTTTTTTTTTGTTTGTTTTTTTTGTTTAAAACCTGTTGCGCAGTGTGCACACTCATTTAAGCAAGGATAACAGTGCTCAGCAATGTGAGACACATCCTCTTTCTTAGCTGTGCTTAGCTAAGGGTAAACATGGGCAACAGAGATCCAGTAAGCTTACAGCATGCATGACACACCGCCTTATGAGGTCATCCACCTCTTCTACTTGTACAATGGTGTTGCTGCACCTACATGGTTGGTTCTAAGCTAACACTGAGAGGAAATCTGTATTACTCCCCTCATTTGCATAAACCAGAATGCTAATTCATATTGCCACACTCACACTGAGCCTTCCCCCTTAGCAACCACTATTCCCTGGTATTATTGTCTTATGCATGCTATTGACTATTATGGCAAAATGCAGATTTGGGTATAAAAGCTTATTATCCCCCTTTTTTTTATTTTCGTGACGATCCCATTTACGCATCACTGCCCTACGCTTAAACGTCCAAGATCGGCAAAAAAATATAACTTGTTTTTTATGAAATTTCAGCTAATTTTCATGCCAATGGCCATATATTATGCCATTGGCATGCCTACTACACAAGATACATGCATTCTTTTGAGCTGTCTTGGCTCCGTTTTGTAATTTGCAGAAATGTATTCGGTTAGTAACCGAATACATTTCTGCAGGTTACAGTATTCCTGCATAGACACCTGACTGCTTACTGGATCACTAATTCACCTCATTTGCATGGCTTTCACCAGCAAATGAGGTAATTAGACTAAAGCAGTGGTGTATTTGTGGGAATAGTATAGGAGTGCTCATTCATGTCTCTGGGGCTCGATCCTGGATTTCTCGTCGGCCATATTGCATGCAGCAGCTCTGGCACTATTCAGGCACTCCGTGCAGAGCTTGCTGAATCTATTATCTATCCTGTCATTCATGTGCATTGTTGTAGTGTGAGTGATACCTGTGATACAATGGATTGACAACTAGGCATTCCTGAGTGTTCAACTCAGGATGATTACATGCAAATAGTATGATTTATTGTGTCATTTCAATATTTTCTTATGCTTGGACAATGTGTAGTGTAAACTATAAACATAAAGATCAAACAAGTGAAAATATCCTACTTAATACCACTCAGTAAGTATGTGCACAAAGGTCCCACACAACTGCACAACATTTGAAAGTATAATGTGTTGGATTGTAGACATGTATTACTTAAAGAAGTGTTCAGATAGCATTATAGTTAACTCATCATATCTTGACAACAACTGTCCATTGCAACATGCACAATAGTGCAATCCACTGACATTACTTTCTTTTTATGAAAATCACTTCTTGAAGCACATCACTAATAAATTTATTTGTGTGAGTGATGGCATAGTATTAAGGCATGCATAATTATGTTTAGAGATTTTGAATTTAGAGTGGGAATTAACAGCAGTCAATGGTACTCAGGACCAGCTTTTATGAAAATGAGTACAGACTTAGAATCAGTTCTGATTCTGATCCAGTTCAGAACAGATGCATGTCAAGTTCATAGGTTCATAGGTTCATAGACTGGTACTAGGCTATCAGCCCTAGGGCCTATACAAGCCTAGCCATAACAATTCCCTGGATATTTCTAACCAAAATATTTACTTCCCTGGACCCCTGTCTAGCAGGGTGACTGACATGATCCCTGGGGTGAATTTCCTATCTCCCATCCAATCATCAAAGTTCATTTTGAAGAGGGCCAAGGAGGCGCTCTGCTTCACATGCATGGGCAGTCTATTCCAGAGTATGGGGAGTTTCTGGGTCAGGAACCTATCCCTCCAGCATGTTTTGTTCATTGTGATGACAAGGTTTAGATCCCAGGAGCATGTGGCTCTCAGGGATTGGGATTTTTTTTAAGTGAAGCATGTCCAACAGCTCAGGGTTTGACATAGCCTTGTATGTTAAGCAGAGATCGCTTCTGAGGAGACGATATGCCACAGAGTATAGCTGGAGTTTTATTAGATGGTCAGCATATGGCATCTGCTTTAGGCCTGTGATTCTTTTAGTGAGGTATTTCTGTGGCCTTTCCAGCTGCTGCAGATGTTTTGTGAGGTACATACCAAATGGGGCATTATACTCTATAATGGGTCTAATGAGGGATGAGTACAGTGGGACAATGACCCTCTTTTTTCTGGATGAAAAGCCCTTAGTGATGAGGTGTGCCACATAGAAGGATTTCCTGACTGTTGTGGTGATGTGGATATCGAAGGTGAGACCACTGTCCACCTGTGTCCCTTAGTCTCTCATCACACTTTTGATGTTTAGTTTACTGCCAGCTATGTGGTAATTCATGGGCACATGTTTTTTTCCAAAGGGGATAACTATACATTTCTTGGCATTAAGCTTGAGCCCATGGCTCTGGCACCAGGCATCTGTTTCTGTAAGGCCCTTTTGTAGAATATCCACATCATTTGGGGATTCAATAATGGCTAAGGAAACCATAGATAGGAAGCAGTATACTAATAGCACTTTATATATATCAGCAAAGCTATAGGATACTACCCAATACAAATAAGTATACATGCAAAGTATACTATGGTCCTTTATATATATGACCAAATAAGCCAACATATTCCCATGACCTGGTTAAAATTTAAATATAAAAAACTGGAAGAATATATTAAGAAAGAAATTTATACTCTAGAAAACAATCTTTTGAGTGAAAACAATTATTTAGGTATGGATTTCAAGTAATGCTGATGAGAGACCAAGTATGCTGGAGAGGATGCAAACACTTGACTCAAGATAGGGGTAAGGTCTTCTTGGTTGAGGTGTGAAAAAAATGATTTCTTCTCAATACATGGAAAATTAAAGCGCAAAGAACTGTTTTAACCTCAAATAAAAGCGCACCTCAAATTAAATATGCAGACTGGAGATACACCCTCTGTTTACTGGATGATACAGAGAACCACCCGCGCGAAAGAATAAGAAATCCATAGGAGGTAGAAGAAGAACCACTAATGCCTCGCAGATGTTTAGTCCAGGTAGCTAATGAAGCACATAGCACAGATGTTAGTACTCCTGAAAGATGAAGCATACTCTGAATGACAGATGGTACAAACCCTTAATTTTGGAAGTAAGCAATTCCAATTAAGATTCAACTTTTCAAAGTAGCAATTCGTTTAGTAAAACCAAGCTTGGGACATCTGTAACTTCCTACCCAAACTGTTGGAAACAGAAACAACATGTTGAACTTCCAAAGAAGAGAAAATTACAAGAGCCGCTAGAGGATCAGAAAAGAAAGATTATATTTGTTTTAGCTAATTGAGTTTAATTTTACTTGTTTTATAATATTACTCTAATTTATCCCCTCTTGTGGAATTTCTACCCTCTTGCTGACTAGACTTAAACTTCTTTTTGACTGATTTAAAAATCTTTAACTGGCTAGTGAATTTAAAACTGCTACTTTTATTTGTTAAGCATAACAGTAATTTATTCCTTATAAGATACACAGTAATTTAAGTTATTTCAAAGATTGTATTGTTAAAGCATTTCATGATTTTATACAATTTACAGAGTAGAACAAAATACTACACATTATCAAAGAAGAAAGTCTTCAATTTGACACCAAGCAAGCTCAAGGATCGAATATTAAATAATCATAAGGCATTATTGTATTACAAGCCGCTCATGGGGTGTCGTTGTAATATATGATGCTATTAAATATATAATAGATAATGTTGCTATAAGCTTCCTTCACATTGATGCACTTATAATGATCACAATGAGAGATTTATTAAAGAAGTGTACTGTTGTATCTGGTTCAATTCCACATCTTCTAGTAAGTCATTCTCCTTCACTGTCAGTTAACTATTCCAATCCATGAGACCAGAGACCAGATGGGCAAGGGGCAGGTTGTGTGACGAGCCATTTTCTGATAATTTGCATGGACAATTACAGCCTTATTTATCATGTGATATTCCGGTGACAGACATGAGCTTTGATAGACTTAGAAGTTTTGTTTCAAGAGCTATGGAAGGAAGTGAGCGCAGGTTATGTGTTTATTTTTTGGTCATTGATTGTTGTGTCACTCTTCACTGTCATTCCTTCAAATATATCAGAATGTTATCACTGGGATTTTGTTGGTCACAAGAAATAGCCAAATTTTACAGATTGATTGAATATGTATTCTTATGGATGTCATGCTGAGAAACAATGTTTTCTTATTTAATGATTCTTTATATCTCCAACTCACTTGTGTGGCTATGGGTACCTCGTGGCCAACACATATGCTAATCTGGTATCTTTATCGATGGAAATAATGTATTTAGTGATATTAATCCACCATTTAGAAGTAACATTTAGTTTTCAAAGGACATTTATGATTGTCTTTGTGTTTTGGAGGGATTGTCTGAGGAGAATCTGACCAGTTTCTGGATTATTTAAATTCAGTTTCTCCTTTTTGAAGTTTAAGATGGTGGTTAGAGATACTGATATCATTTTTGGTGGTCAATTTGCTAGATATATTTTTTACGTTACACGCGAGTACAGCAGAAGGTGGTTTTATTTCAGGCAAGGCATAAAAAGGGTGGCATCACGCAGGTATTTTAGGGATTTTAGTAGTATGCATGCACCAGATTGAGTAGGCTTAACACTGATGATCAGGCTGTTTTGTTTTGAAATTCAGTTGGATGAGAAAAGATTTTATTTTTAGTGGAGTGGATAGCTTTTATTTATGCTGTCTGAACATAATAATTAGGGTTCTGGAAGATAGTGTGATGGTGAGGAGGCTGATATTTCTCCATGATTTACAAATGTATGTTTTCCATAATATGGATGGATATTAAGCAACTAAGTATCTGATAGATATGTGACTTCCTACATATCTATTAGACCATCTGCCATATGAAGATCATAGTATAAGATTGGGTTATCTTGATCTGATCTGATGGTTGCTGCAGTATGTGGGTCTAGAGGTTAGGTTATGTAAGAAATATGAGAAGACCTTTAAGCTCATTGTGTTGTTAGGAAAGGATTAGCATAGCAGGATAGATCTGATTTTGATAAGCCTAGATATACAGGTGTCTTAACTGCTTGCTCCTGCTGAGGTGACATCACTGCTGCTGCTGTCCCTTTGTCTTTACTGTGAATGGATGGACCCTCAGAGAGATTCAAGATGCAGAGAGTTACAGATCATGTTCATGTGCCATGTGGTATATGTGGCTGTGTGTGGCCTGCTATAGGTAAAATGTGTAAACTAAGTTAGTTAAGGGATTGAGCACAAAGTCACAGAGATCAGAAGGTGTTATGGAAGGAACGTGATGTACAAAAATATAGTTGCATTCATGCAGCAGCATTCTTTTAAGCCGTTAGGGTCATTGATTCTGTTAAACCTACCCCTTGTGGATGAGATTTAAATAACTATCTTCCAAAGAAGAATATGAATGGATCCTGAGATGAAAGTGATTGAATACCTGGCCTAAATAGTATGGATTTATAGTTTGAAAAATATTGGTGGTTATAAGTAGTCTAGATAGATTGGGATTGATGTTTTGTATTATATTTTTATTTTTTATGTATTTATGTGTTTTTTTTTATATTTGTATTTTTTAATCATCGGGTCATGCCTGGCTGCTGCTGGTCAAGGTATGACTTATTTGGACCTATATATAAAGAGATAGTATACTTTGTATGTATTATATGATGAGAAGGATTGTATTCGAAAAGCTTGCTTATATATAAAATTAGCATTTACGATACTGCCTCTCCTCTAGTCTTGTTGGTCTATCTTTGGCGTTTGGATCAATAATGGCTCCCAGTTTGCAGTCATCTGTGAACTTAGTTAGTCAGAGTCCCTTAGTGCTGGCCTGTACTTCAGAGAAATAGATGCCAAACAAGAGTGGTCCCAGGACTGAAGCCTGAGGTACTCTACTTGTCACTTGTCTGGAGCTGGATTTGGAGTGGGCTACTTTTACAGTCTGGATTCTGTCAGTAAGCCAGTTGGCAACCCATCAAGTGACATAGGGATTTATGCCCAGCTTAGTACATTTATCTATGATTCCAGAGTGGGGAATGGTGTTGAAGGCCTTGGCGAGGTCCAGATTGGCTGTGTGGACCGCCTTACCCTTGTCCACAGCTCTGGAGACTAATCTGAAGAAGTCAATCAGGTTCTGGCATCCTCTGACAGTGGTGCCTCACTGTCCACCTGGGTACTACTACTCACCTTTACCTTTGCAGTCACTCTGTCCAAGGGACTATCAGTACCCCCAAGTAGCTGTGGCTCACCTTCAATCTCACTGCTACAGGGTAGCTCCCTCTCTGAAGTAACTATGTCACTAGTCCTGGCTGGAAGTATGCAGTCTATCTTGGTCTCCCCCAGGATACCAGACGTACCTGCTTGTCTCCAAGCTTGACTGCTTGTAACTGCATAAGCACATGGTACTGCCTCTTCTAAATCCTTCCCTATCAGAACATCTGCAGGATGGTAGTTTGGTACCCCTGATGTATCAAGACAACCTACTATTGGGATTTTGTCCTTCCCAATTACTGGCTCCTTCACCTTTTGTTCCCCACCTTGCCTCCGTGGACATCTGTATGCCACATGGCCCCACTGGTTGCATTCAAAACATTTAACCCTAGCTCCTAGATGTGTAACTGGACTAGTGGCTTCCACTGCTACTGGCAGATTCTGTTGGGAAAGTCTGTGGTGCCCACCATGGGTTTCTTTGGACCCATGAGCAGTACTGGTAGTCCCTTTCCTGTGCAGGGCTGCCTTGCTTGTCAGGTATAGGTCACCCTTCTTCCCCAACTCATCTGAAGTGTCACATTGTCTATCAGCTAACCAGGTCCTCATGTCCTCAGGCAAAATGCTAAGGGCTTGTTCCCTCATCAAAATGTCTGACAGCACTTCAAAAGTGGTCACCTGACATCCACTCACCCACCTATGGAAATAAGTGCCCAGTTCAGCAGCATATTCACAAACACCTTCATCTACCTTGCGTCTATGCTCATGTAACTGTTTCCTATATGTTTCAGGTGTTAGCTTAAACAATTGTAACAAGTGATTTTTAACAGCACTATAATCAAAACATGCAACATCAGACATTCTTGACAAAACAGTTACAGCTTTGCCATGGAGTAAGGGGGTCAGCAACCATACCCATAGCCTTTGGTTAACACCATATTGTTTGCATACCCACTAAACATATGAATGAAACTATCAAAATGATCCCCCTCTTTAAACTGTGGAAGAAATCTACTGACCTTTTGTGCTTCTGGGGTCCAGTTACTCCCTTCCCCATTACCTCCATGACTCTGGTGAAGAGTCAGCATCTTCTTCTCATGCTGTTTCTGCCCCTACATTTTCCTCAGCTTCCAGGCTTAGCAGTTTCTCATTCTCCTCAGTCTGCAAACATCACAGTTTCTCCTTGTCCTCACTGTCTAGACACCTTACTCTCTCAGCTGCTTCTAGTTCCAAACGCCTAGCTTCAAACTCAAGTCTCCAGATGAATTTTTAAGTCCTTTGCAGAAAGGTTGAGCTGTCCATTTTCCTAGGGTATTATATCTCCACTGCCAGTTTGATTGTCCTCTTGGTTGCTGTTTTCTGATGCAGATGTAACCAAGGCTGCAATCAGGTTTGCCTCAGTCAGGTTTCCATGCACCAGTCCCCTAGCCTGGTACATCTCTGCCAGCTGGCTCCTTGTCAGCTTTCCATACTCCTCTGCTGACATGCTGCCTGCTCACCCTTACTAACTAAGCTAACAAAAAAATAAAACAATTGTGATCTGAACTCTGAGTATTCACTGCATGACTGATTTAGAGTAGAAAACACCTTCAGAGCTCACTGTACACCAGCTACAGGAATTCTCTCTACCCACACCATTACAAGCCAATTAGTATTTGCCGACCAATTAATATGTAGTGTGGATATCCCACCACTACCAAACAATTGATATGTGATGCCCGTGCCCTGGCCCAGCAATCAAGGAGCCTCAAACCTCACCACCAACACCAGTGAGGAGCATCTCTTATAGGAGGAAAGGATAACAAATACACACAGTAAAGTGCAATTTCCCTTAAAAGTACACAGAGATCAAAGTCAGTCTGGGGCTGGCCGCTCCCTTGCACTCCGGGTCCCCAATAAGACTCCACACTGGCACAGCTATAGGGTCCAGATCTCAGACTAGTTGGCAAACTAAAACCTCCATCACCCTCTCTGTCCAACCAGTATTTTGTGTCCCTGCCCAAGTAGCTGACACACACACACACACACACACACACACACACACACACACACACACACACACACACACACACACACACACACACACACACACAAGTTTATACAACCATGCAGACACTCCTGGGGATGGCTGGCACAGGTTGTCCAGCTGTGCCCCTTTTTCCCAGACTATACAATAGTACCAGCTGCCACCACCCACTAATATTTATCAGCTACTCAAAGGCCCTTACACTCGTGTCCATTTGTTATCGTGCAATATTATTATCCAATTGGTATTATAGCCCAGGGCTAAAGCTATAGGAGTGGCTTTGTACAATTTTACTAAAGGCATGCAAGTACTCTTAAGAGCTTAAATTATCTCTACAAAAACAGACACATTTGAAAGGGTTTAAAACATTTAATAAATAGTAAAAACACAAGACAATACTTTTTACTACACAGTGCTAGTCAAAAGTTCAGAGATCACAGATAAATACTTAAAATAATTCAGTAGTACAGTTCTGACATCACAGTAAAAATCTTAGTCTAATCTTTCTAGTTTATAGCTATTTCTAAGAGAAAACACAAGTCTAAGATAAACTTACATATAGAGCAAAGGCAGTGCTGATGTGTTGGATGGTCAAGACAAACATGCTTACTGCTCTCTTATTCTCTCTGTTTAAATTGTTTTCACAGTCCTGATTCACATTACATCATTCTTCACACTTTCCTGGGGTTCCCAGGCTAACAGGCTACATTTTTTAGTAAGCTCACACCTCGTCAGGAAGCAAAGCCATAAAGGACATTTATGAATGCATATTCTGACCATTAACTCTGGGCTTAAAACAATAGCAAGAATTCCTTCATCAAGACTGGCTGGAGCCGACTTTAAATATCAAAGACAGTCATAAAATGCTTGACTTAGCTTCCTTACAGCAGAGTGCACTGTTGTTTCACTTTTGCAGTTCCACATGTAACAGTATTTTTTCGATTTAAGACAACAAGCCTGTGGCTTACATTAATATTTACAAATGACAAATTATCTACAAAATTCTATCTGGGTAGGCTGTCTGCCTTCACCTGTCTTCAGTAGCATTCACCTATCATCACACATCTCTCCCCTTGGAGAACTCAAGCAAGTGTTTCAAGAGACATTGAGAAATGCTCATTGAGATAGTTAGGTCTATCTGAGTATACCTTACCGTATTCCCTGTCTGGAGAGCCCATCTGCATTGGCATTGCTAATCCCACTGTGGTGCTGCGTGCACATATATGCTTTCAACCTCAGGCTTTGTCTTAGCAACTTGGCATTTTGCTGGCTGGCTCTGTTTAACCATGTTAGGTGGTTGTGATCTGTCATAACAGTGAATTTCCTTCCATACGGATAAGGCTGAAGTGTCTGCTGTGCCCAAACTATGGATAGACATTCCTTTTCTGCAGATGCATAAAATTCCTCCCTGGGTTGGAGCCCATGACTGAGATAAACTGCTGGGTGCTTTTCCCCCTCTGAAGAAATCTGGATAAGTACAGCCCCCACCCCATGGTTCGAAGCATCCATCTGCACAACAAATTCTTTGCTGTAATCTGGACAGGAAAACACAGGGGTCCTACCAAAGCATCTTTAAGCTTCTGGAATGCCTGCTTACATGGTGGGGTCCACACTACCTTATCTGGCCTGTTCTTCCTTGTCAGGTCTTTGAGGGGAACAGCTATGGTTCTATAACTGCAGACAAACATTCTGGAGTACCCTGTGCTCCCTAAAAATGCCCTCACCTGCTTTTTGGTAACAGGTGCAGGCCATGCCTGATTTTCTTCCACTTTGGCAGGTACTGGCCTTATCATACCACTTCCCAATCCATGTCCTAGGTAGGAGATCACTGCCATACCCAACTGACATTTGCTTGGCTTAATGGTCAACTGTGCCCTCTGTAGTCTGCCCAGCAACTCCCTGACATGGTGAAGATGTTCTGGCCAGGAATGGCTGCAGATGGCAATATCATCTAGGTAAGCAAGGGCAAACCCTCCTACTCCTGCTAGGATATGATCTACCAGCCTCTGGAAAGTTGCTGGGGCAATCTTCATCCCAAAGGGCATCTTTGTGAACTCATACAAGCCAAATGGAGTCACAAAGGCTGACTTCTCCCTAGCACTGGGAGTCAAGGGCACCTGCCAGTAACCCTTGGTAAGATCAATGGTTGTAAGATGCTTAGCCCCACCCAGCTGCTCTAGGGGTTCATCTATCCTATGCATGGAGTAAGCATCTGACTCTGTGTGACTATTTAATTTCCTGTAGTCCACACAGAAAATGTTGCTACCATCATTCTTTGGCACCAGCACCACTGGGGAGGCCAAGGGACTGTTGGAATCATGAGTCACCCCTAGTTCCAACATCTGCTGTACCTTCTCCTTCAGAGTCTGTTTAACTCTCTCAAGCACTCAATAAGAGGTCTGCCTATTAGGCATTTGCCCCTGGTTTCCCAGTGAACATGTCCCCAAATACCTGAAACACTGAGTAGATTTCTTGAACCTGGGTTGGAGATAGCTGCTGGGACATTGCTACCCCTTCCACAGAGGTGTCAGCCCGAGCCTCACTGAGGAGATCAGTCCCCAGATCTTCCTCAGATTCCTCCTGCAATCCACTGCAAATGTTTAGCACAAGGGCCTCCCTATCATGATAAGGTTTCATCATGTTAACATGGTGCAGTTTGTGTCCCTGCCTTTTGCCTAGCAGTTCCACCATGTAGTTAACATCACTTACCTTTCTTACCACCTTGTAGGGTCCCTCCAAAGCTGCTTGCAGCTTGTTGTGTCTGACATGAATGAGAACCATTACCTACTGCCTCACAGCATACTCTCTAGCTTGGACATTCCTGTCATACCACACCTTTTTCTGTTGTTGGGCTTCTGCCAGATTCTCCTGGGCCAAGCCCATGAGTTCCCTGAGCCTTGTCTTGAGGTTAAGGACATATGCCACAACAGACTCCTTGTGAGACTCGCACTCATCTTCCCACTCATCTCACATTAAATCTAGAGGTCCCCTCAACCTATGCCCATACAGCAACTCAAAGGGTCAAAATCCTGTGGATTCCTGGGAAGCCTTTCTGTAAGCAAACAGAAAGGGAAAATATTCGTCCCACTCCCTCTTAAACTGATCTGCAAATGCCTGTAGCCTGGACTTGATTGTAGAGTTTAACCTCTAAACAAGACCATTAGTCTGGTGATGGTAGGGGGTGGTCTTCATGTGCCTCACCCCATAGGACTTTCACAGACAAGCCAACAGGTTTGACACAAAATTGGCACCGCTGTCAGTCAGTATTTCCCTTGGGAAACCTACCCTGCTGAAAATCTCTAACAAAGCACTTGAAACATTCTCTGCCTCAATGGAGGACAACGCCACTGCCTCAGGGTATTGTGCAGCATAATCCACTACCACTAGGATATACTTTTCCCTGTGGAACTTGGTGTACTCAGAGGACCCACAATATCCATAGTTACCCTCTGAAATGGCTCCTCAATCACAAGCAAAGGCATCAAAGTAGCTCTCACCTTGTTTTATGCCTTACCTACCTTTTGACACTGCTCTCAAGTCCTGTAGTACCCTGTTACATCTTTGGAAATTCCAGACCAATAGAATTTCTGCATAATATGCATCTTTGTATGTTCTATGCCCATATGGCCAACAAAGGGCATGTCATGGGCTATGGCTAGAAGTGGCAGATGGTAGACTCTAGGCACTACCAACTGATGTACTCTCTCACCTTCTAACCCTCCCTCAGGGGTCCACTCCCTGTACAGTAACTCTTTGTCCCAGTATACAGGTCTCCCTTTCCTTGAGAATCAGGTGCCTCCCTAGCTACCTGACTCACGCCTTGCAATGTAGGGTCTGAGAGCTGAGCCTGTCTCAACTTTCTCCTTTTAACCCTTCCCAGCTCCCCTTCCACAGGAGGTCTAGCATCCTCTGACAGTGGTGCCTCACTGTCAGCCTGGGTACTACTACTCACCTCTACCTTTGCAGACACTCTGTCCAAGGGACCATCAGTACCACCAAGCAGCTGTGGCTCACCTTCAGTCTCACTGCTACAGGGTAGCTCCCTCCCTGAAGTAACCATCTCACTAGTCCTGGCTGCAAGTATGCAGTATGTCTGGGTCTCCCAAAGGCTACCAGATCTACCTGCTTGTCCCTAAGCCTGACTGAGTGTAACTGCATAAGCACATGGTACTAGCTCATCAAAATCCTTCCCTATCAGGACATCTGCAGGATGGTTGTTCAGTACCCCTGTTGTCTCAAGACAACCTATTATTTGCATTTTGTCTTTCCCACTTACTGACTCCCTCACCTTTTGTTCCGCTCCTTGCGTGTGTGGACATCTGTATGCCACATGGCCCCACTGGTTGAATTTAAAACATTGAACCCTAGCTCCTGGATGTGTAACTGGACTAGTGGCTTCCACTGCTACTGGCAGATTCTGTTGGTGCAGTCTGTGATGCCCACCATGGGTTTCGTTGGACCCATGAGCAGTACTGGTGGTCCCTTTCCTGTGCAGGGCAGCCCTGCTTGCCAGATATAGGTATCCCTTTTTCCCCAACTCATCTGAAGTGGCACATTGTCTATCAGCTAAGCAGATCCTCATGTCCTCAGGCAAAGTGCTAAGGGCTTGTTCCCTCACCAAAAGGTCTGCCAGCCCTTCAAAAGTGATCACCTGACATCCATTCACCCACCTGTGTAAATAAGTGCCCAGTTCAGCAACATATTCACACACACTTTCATTTGCCTTGCGTCTATGCTCACGGAACTTTTTCCTATACATTTCAGGTATTAGCATAAACAATTCTAGCAAGTGATTTTTAACAGCAGTATAATCAAGACATGCAACATCAGACATTTTTGCCAAAACAGTTACAGCTTTACCATGGAATAAGGGGGTCAGGAACCATACCCAGAGCCTTTGGTCAACATTATACTATTTGAATACCCTCTCAAACATATGACTGAAACTATCAAAATTACCCCCCCTCTTTAAACTGGGGAAGAAATTTACTGACCTTTTTTACTTCTGGGGTCCAGTTAATCCCTTCCTCATTATATCCATGACTCTGGTGAAGAGTCAGCATCTCCTTCTCATGCTGTTTCTGCCACTTCTTTTCCTCAGCTTCCAGGCATAGCAATTTCTAATTATCCTCAGCCTGCAAACATCACAGTTTCTCCTTGTCCTCATTCTATAGATGCCTTACTCTCTCAGCTGCTTCTAGTTCAAAATGCGTGGCCTCCAACTCAAGTCTCTTTATCTCCAGATGGATTTTTAAGTCCTTTGCAGAAAGGTTGAGCTGTTCATTCTCCGAGTGTATTATTTCTCCACTGTCAGTCTGATTGTCCTCCTGGTTGCTGTTTTCTGATGCAGTTGTAACCAAGGCTGCAATCAAGTCTGCCTTAGTCAGGTTTCCATGCACCAGTCCCCTAACCTGGTACATCTCCGCCAGCTGACTCATTGTCAGCTTTCTATACTCCTCTACTGACATGTTGCCTGCTCACCCTGTCTAACTAAGCTAACAAAAGAAATACAACAATTGTGATATGAACTCTTGAGTATTCACTGCATGGCTGAGTTAGAGTACAAAACACCTTCAGAGCTCACTGTACACCAGCTACAGGAATTCACTCTACCCACACCATTACAAGCCACTTTAGTATTTGCCAACCAATTAATATGTGGAGTGGATATCTCACCATTGCCAAACAATTTATATGTGATGCCCATGCCCTGGCCCAGCAATCAAGGAACCTCAATCCTCACTACCAACACCAGTGAGAGGCGTCTCATATAGGAAGAAAGGATAACAAATACACAAAGTAAAGTGCGATTTCCCTTAGGAGCACACAGAGAACACAGTCAGTCTGGGGCTGGTCGCTCCTTTGCTCTCCAGGTCCCCAATAAGACTCCCCACTGGCAAAGCTATACGGTCCAGATCTCAGACTAGTTGGCAAGGTAAAACCTCCAGCACCCTTTCTGTCCAACCAGTGCTTCATGTCCCTGCCCAAGAAGATCACACACACACACACACACACACACACACACACACACACACACACACACACACACACACACACACACACACACGCACACACACATACACACTTTGAGAAGAGTTTATACAACCACACAGACACTCCTGGGGAAGGCTGGCACAGGTACTCCAGCTGTGCCTCTTTTTCCCAGACTATATGACAGTACCAGCTGCCACCACCCACTAATATTTATCAGCTACTCAAAGGCCCTTAAAAGGGTGTCCAATTATTACTGTGCAATATTATTTTCAATTTGGTAGTATAGCCAATCGCTAAAGCTATAGGACTGGCTTTGTACAATTTTACCAAAGGCATGCAAGTACTCTTAAGAGCTTAAATTATCTCTACAAAAACACCCACAGCTGAAAGGGTTTAAAACATTTAATAACAAATAGAAAAAAACACCAGACAATGCATTTTACTACACAGTGCTAGTCAAGAGTTCAGAGATCACAGAGAAATACTTAAAATAATTCAGTAGTACTGTTCTGACATCACAGAAAAACATGTAGTCTAATCTTTATAGTTTCTAGCTATTTCTAGGACAAAACACAAGTCTAAGATAAACTTACATGTAGACCAAAGACAGTGCTGATGAGTTGGATGGTCAAGACAAAAATGCTTAGTGCTCTCTGATTCTCTCTGTTTAAATTGTTTTCACAGTCCTGATTCACATTACATCATTCTTCACACTTTCCTGGGGTTCCCAGGCTAACTGGCTACATTTTTAGTAAGCTCACACCTAGTCAGGAAGCAAAGCCATAAAGGACATTTATGCATGCAAATTCTGGCCATTAACTCTGGCCTTAAAACAATAGCAATAATTCCTTCATCTAGACTGGCTGGAGCCGACATTAAATATCAAAGACAGTCATAAAATGCTTGACTTAGCTTCCTTACAGAAGAGTGCATTGTTGTTACATTTTTGCAGTTCCACATCTAACAGTATTTTTCCATTGAAGGCAACAAGCGTGTGGCTTACATTAATATTTACAAATGACAGAATTATCTACAAAATTCTATCTGGCTTGGCTGGCAGCCTTCACCTATCTTCACAAGCATTCACCTATTGTCACACATCTCCCCCCTTGGAGAACTCAAACTAGTTTTTCAAGAGACCCTTGAGAAATGATTCTTGAGAAGGTTAGGTCTATCTGAGTATACCTTATGCTATTCCCTGTCGTGATAGCCCAGCTGTATTGGTATTGCTAATCCCACTGCGGTGCTGCATGGACATATCATTTGCTTGCAACCCCAGGCTCCATCTTAGCAACTTGGCATTTTGCTGGCTGGCTCTGTTTAACCATGCTAGGTGGTTGTGATCTGTCATAACAGTGTATTTCCTTCCATACAGATAAGGCTGAAGTTTCTGCAGTGCCCCCACTATGGCTACACATTCCTTTTCTACAGATGCATAACATTCCTCCCTGGTTTGGAACCTATGACTGAGATAAACCACTGGGTGCTTTTACCCTCCAAAGAAATATGGCTAAGTACAGCCCCCACCCCAAGTTTCACAGCATCCACCTGCACAACAAATTTTTTACTGCAATCTGGACTGGCTAACACAGGGGCCCTCCCAAAGCTTGTTTAAACTTCTGGAATGCCTGCTCACATACTTAGGTCCACACTACCTTATCTGGCCTGTTCTTCCTTGTCAGGTCTGTGAGGGGAGCAGCTATGGTACTATAACTGGGGACAAACTTTCTGTAGTACCCTGCTGTCCCTAAAAATGCCCTCCCCTGCTTTTTGGTAACAGGTGCAGGCAATGCCTGAATGGCTTCCACTTTGGCAGGATCTGGCCTTATCTTACCACTCCCCACTCTATGTCCTAGGTAGGAGACCTCTGCCATACCCACCTGACATTTGCTCACCTTAATGGTCAACCCTACCTTCTATAGTCTGCCCAGCACCTCCCTGACATGCTGAAGGTGCTCTGGCCAGGAATAGCTGTAGATGGCAATATCATCTAGGTAAGCAAGGGCAAACCCTCTTGCTTCTGCTATGATATGATCTACCAGCCTCTGGAAAGTTTCTGGGGCATTCTTCATCCCAAAGGGCATCTTTTTGAATCATACAATGCAAAAGGAGTCATGAAGGCTGACTTCTCTCTAGCACTGGGGGTCAAGGACACCTGCCAGTAACACTTGGTATGATCAATGATTGTAAGATACTTAGTTCCACCCAGCTGTTTTAGGACCTCATCTGTCCTAGGCATGGGGTAAGCATCTAACTCTGTGTGACTATTTAATTTCCTGTAGTCCACACATCACCTGTTGCTGCCATCCTTCTTTTCCACCAGCACAACTGGGGTGGCCCAGGGACTGCTTGGACTCATGAATCACCCCTAGTTCCAACATCTCCTGTACCTCCTTCCTCAGAGTCTGTTTGACTCTCTCAGGCACTCTATAAGGTGCATGCCTAATAGGCCTTTGGGGTCCTGTATCCACCTGGTGCTGCCCCAGGTGGGTTCACCCTATTTTTCCAGTGAACATGTCCCCAATTTCCTGCAACACTGCATGGACTTCTCAAACCTGGGTAGGAGATAGCTGCTGGGACTTTGCTACCCCTTCCTCTGAGGTGTCAGCCCGAGCCTCACTGAGGAGATCACTCCCCAGATCTCCCTCAGACTCCTACTGCAATCCAATGCAAATGCTCAGCACAAGTGCCTTCCTATCATGCTAAGGTTTCATTATGTTAACATGGTACATTGTATGCTGCTGCCTTCTGTCTAGCAGTTCCACCATGTAGTTAACATCGCTTACCTTTCTTACCACCTTGTAGGGTCCCTTCAAAGCTGCTTGCTGCTTGTTGTGTCTGACAGGAATGAGAACCATTTTCTGCTGCCCCACAGCATACTCTCTAGCTCGAGCATTCCTGTCATACCACACCTTTTTCATTGGTTGGGCTTCAGCCAGGTTCTCCTGAGCCAAGCCCATGAGTTCTCTGAGCCTTGTCCTGAGGTTTAGAATGTATGCCACAGCAGACTCCTTGTGAGACTTGCACTCACCTTCCCACTCATATCAAACTAAATCTAGAGGTCTCCTAACCATATGCCCATACAGCAACTCAAAGGGTGAAAAACCTGTGGATTCCTGGGGAACCTCTCTGTAAACAAACAACAGATAGGGCAAATATTTGTCCCACTCCCTCACAACAGATCTGCAAATGTCCATAGCATGGACTTGATTGTAGAGTTTATCCTCTCAACAAGACCATTAGTCTGTTCATGGTAGGGGGTGGTTTTCATGTGCCTCACCCCACAGGACTTCCACAGACAAGCCAGCAGGTCTGACATGAAATTAGCACCTTTGTCAGTCAGTATTTCTCTTGGGAACCTACCCTGCTGAAAATCTCTAACAAATCATTTGCCACCTTATCTGCCTCAATGGAGGACAAAGCCACTGCCTCAGGGTTTCGTGTAGCATAATCCACTAATACTAGGATATTCTTTTGCCCAGTGGAACTTGGTGTACTCAGAGGACCCACAATATCCATAGTCACCCTCTGAAATGGCTCCTCAATCACAAGCAAAGGCATCAAATGAGCTCTCAACTTGTCACATGCCTAGCCTACCTTCTGACACTGCTCACAACTCCTGCAGTACCCTGTTACATCTCTGGAAATTCCAGTCCAATAGACGTTCTGCATAATACGCCTCTTTGTATGTTTTATGCCCATATGACTAACAAAGGAAATATCATAGGCTATGGCTAGAAGTGTCAGATGGTAGGCTCTAGGCACTACCAACTGCTGCACTCTCTCACCTTTTAGCCCTATCTCAGGAGTCCACTCTCTGTACAGTAACCCTCTGTCCCAGTTTACAGATTCCCCCTTTCCTTGAGAATCAGGTGCCTCCCTAGCTACTTGCCTCATGGCTTGCAATGTAGGGTCTGAGAGCTGAGCCTGCCTCAACATTCTCCTTGTAACCCTTCCCAGCTCCCCTTCCACAGGAAGATTGGCATCTTCTGACAGTGTTGCCTCACTGTCAACCTGGGTACTACTACTCACCTTTCTCTTTGCAGTCACTCTGTTCAAGGGACCATCAGTACCCCCAAGCAGCTGTGGCTCATCTTCAGTCTCACTGCTAGAGGGTAGCTTCCTCCCTGAAGTAACTGCCTCACCAGTCCTGGCTGCAAATATGCAGTCTGTGTGAGTCTCCCCCAGGCTACCAGACCTACTTGCTTGTCTCCAAGCCTGACTGCATGTAACTGCATAAGCACATGGTATTGCCTCATCCAAATCTTTTCCTATCAGGACATCTGCAGGATGGTAGTGTGGTACCCCTGTTGTCTCAAGGCAACCTACTATTTGCATTTTATCCTTCCCACTTACTGGCTCGCACACCTTTTGTTCCTCGTCTTGCCTCCATGGACATCTGTATGCCACATGGCCCCACTGGTTGCATTCAAAACATATAACCCTAGCTCCTGGACATATAACTGGACTAGTAGCTTCCACTGCTACTGGCAAATTATATTGGGGCCATCTGTGGTGCTCACCATGGGTTCATTTGGACCCATGAGCAGTACTGGTGGTCCATTTCATGTGCAGGGCTGCCCTGCTTGCCAGGTATAGGTCTCCCATCTTCCCCAACTCATCTGAAGTGGCATATTGTCTATCAGCTAACCAGATCCTCATGTCCTCAGGCAAAATGCTATGGGCTTGTTCCCTCACCAAAAGGTCTGCCAGCCCTTCAAAAGTAGTCACCTGACATCCACTCACCCACCTATGGAAATAAGTGCCCAGTTCAGCAACATATTCACACACACTTTCATCTGCCTTGCATCTATGCTCACAAAACGTTTCCCATACATTTCAGGTGTTAGCTTAAACAATTGTAACAATTGATTTTTAACAGAGTATAATCAAAACCTGCAACATCAGACATTTTTGACAAAAGAGTTACAACTTTACCATGGAGTAAGTGGGTCAGGAACCATACCCAGAGCCTTTGGTCAACACCATACTGTTTTCATGCCCTCTCAAACAATGAATGAAACTATCAAAATGATCCCCTTCTTTAAACTGTAAAAGAAATGTACAGACCTTTTGTGCTTCTGGGGTCCAGTTACTCCCTTCCCCATTACCTCCATGTCTCTTGCAAAAAGTCAGCATCTCCTTCTCATGCTGTCTCTGCCTCTTCTTTTCCTCAGCTTCCAGGCATAGCAGTTTCTTGTTCTCCTCAGCCTGCAAATGTTGCAATTTCTCCTTGTACTCACTCTCTAGACACCGTACTCTCTCAGCTGCTTCTAGTTCCAAATGCCTGGCCTCCAACTCAACTCTCTTTAGCTCCAAATGGATTTTTAAGTCCTCAGCAGAAAGGTTGAGCTGTCCATTCTCCGAGGGTATTATATTTCCACTGCCAGTCTGATTGTCCTCCTGGTTGCTGTTTTCTGATGCAGCTGTAACCAAGTCTGCAATCAAGTCTGCCTTAGTCAGGTTTCCATGCACCAGTCCCCTAGCATGGCACATCTCCACCAGCCGGTTCCTTCTCAGCTTTCCATACTCCCCTGCTGACATGCTGCCTGCTCACCCTGGCTAACTAAGCTAACAAAAGAAATAAAACAATTGTGATCAGAACTCTGAGTATTCACTGCGTTGCTGATTTACAGAACAAAACACCTTCAGAGCTCACTGTACACCAGCTACAGGAATTCATTGTACCCACACCATTACAAGCCAATTAGTATTTGCCAACCAATTAATATGTGGTGTGGATATCCCACCACCACCAAACAATTTATATGTGATTCCCAAGCCTTGGTCGAGCAGTCAAGGACCCTCAATCCTCACCACCAACACCAGTGAGGGGCATCTCATATAGGAGGAAAGGATAACAAATACACACAGTAAAGTGCAATTTCCCTTACGAGCACACAGAGATCGCAGTCAGTCTGGGGCTGGTCTCTCCCTTTCTTTCCAGGTCCCCCCAAAAAAATTCCTCACTGGCACAGCTATAAGGTCCAAATCTCAGCCTAGTGGGCAAGCTAAAACCTCCATCACCCTCCCTGTCCAACCAGTGCTTTGTGTCCCTGCCCAAATAGCTGGCACACACACACACACACACACACACACACACACACACACACACACACACACACACACACACACACACACACACACACTTTGAGAAGAGTTTATATAACCACGCAGACACTCCTGCGGAAGGCTGGCACAGGTTCTCCTGCTGTGCCCCTTTTTCCCAGACTATATGGTAGTACCAACTGCCACCACCCACTAATATGTATCAGCTACTCAAAGGCCCTTAAAAGGGTGTCCAATTATTACTGTGCAATATTATTATCCAATTGTTAGTATAGCCCTGGGCTAAAGATATAGGAGTGGCTTTGTACAATTTTCCAAAGGTATGCAAGTACTCTTAAGAGCTTAAATTATCTCTACAAAACAGCCACAGTTAAAAGGGTTTAAAACATTTAATAACAAATAGTAAAAACACAAGACAATACTTTTTACTACACAGTGCTAGTCAAGAGTTCAGAGATCACAGAAAAATACTTAAAATAATTCAGTAGTACAGTTCTGATATCACAGAAAAACACTTAGTCTAATATTTCTAGTTTCTAGCTATTTCTAAGAGAAAACACAAGTCTAAGATAAACTTACATATAGAGCAAGGGCAATGCTGATGAGTTGGATGGTCAAGATAAAAATGCTTAATGCTCTCTGATTCTCTCTGTTTAAATTATTTTCACAGTCCTGT
>NC_056735.1:907092452-907114952 GCF_019279795.1 Protopterus annectens
GCAATCCATATGCAAGGTTAAAATTCACCCATTTGTTCATAACAGCAAAATACCTTTGCAGCAGTCAGCCATGAAAGTAGTAGCAAGTTTTCAATGAAAGTAGCAGTATCGAGCTCTCTGGATCCAAACAGTCTCCTCTATTACAATACAAGTTACTTATCTACACAATTGCCTTTATATAGTAAAGATTCACCCCTTTCAGCACTGAGTATGTAAATGAGGTGTGAACTCATTAACATTTACAAATTCCAAAATTTGCATTAAGTGCAGGGAATGTAAACATGGTGTAAGGATCTATATGATTGCATGTACACTCTCTATCAACGCAAGGATGAGCAATGAGAGGTGTTATCCGCTAAGTTTGTGAATGATTAGTATGATGCAGAATCAATAGTGTTTTCACAGTCAGTCCTCTTTTATGTGCACTTACAGAGGCCATGTTAGGGAGAAGGGACTTATAAGAAAGTGTGTAACTATATTGACTGACTTAGGAGATAACTTTCCTATAATTTATATGAAATCTTTATAACATGAGTTTCTGCATTTGAGTACATTGTGTCTGCAAATCTAATAAAGTAGATTACTGTTTGAAATATGTATCAGCTACAAGGCAAAGCCCATAGCAGTCTTGTTAGAGAAACATAGATAAGGGAATGATGCTCAAAAAAGAAAACATAGAAAAGAGCTGTCATCTTCAATTTTTTTATTTTATATTGTGCAAGGAAAGAGCACCTTCCTTTTTCCAGTATCAAAATCTAACTACAAATTACATGGGACAAAAGTTAGAACTTAGTTCTGCAGCACCTGTAATGTCACTAAATATTATTTCACATCTTGAGTGTACGTAACCTCTTTTTTATCTTTGTGTGTGTGTGTGTGTGTGTGTGTGTGTGTGTGTGTGTGTGTGTGTGTGTGTGTGTGTGTTTGCAGCATACCTCTCAACCTCTGAGCATTAAAAATCATAGCACTGGGCTTTAAAAATCATAGCCAATGGTCAAAAAAGGATTATTTTCATATTTTCTATGACAAAAGGTATTTAAATACTACACACTCTATCATTAAAGATAATTCATTTTTGTATTTCATTATTTTATGTATTTAAATAAACATGTAACTATAAACAAGACTGACTTTATGATGAACATTGTCCCTCTATGATGAACGAGGCTAAACGTGAGAAACAAAACCATAGTACTATGTCTAAATCATAACAGTTGAGAAGTATGGGCTAAGAGTACATTGAGTTAATAACATATCACTCCAGTGAGTCTTGCTGGTGTTTGTAAAGCAACAGGTTTGCAAAGAAATAGGATGTCAGACAGGACTGGGTTTTAAATGTCTCACAAAACAAGACAGGTGACATGAAACAGTCATTAGGTTAGTTTGTAAAAGGAGCTACTCTATTGTAATAGTTAAAGCAATTACGACATTTGTTTTCTTGGTCAGGAATATTTGGATCCCACCCAATTAAGCAATATGCTTGGAGTTTCACATTTCAGAAGGGGTATTAATTCAATTATTGGTCTGATAAGGGAAACGCACAGTGGCAGGATGACTTATTTGGCTCTTGAATATATTTTTTTGAAATTAAAGAGACAGAATAATTTCTTGTCTACCGCCATCCACTAATACCCCCACACTAAAACCTGTTGCTACCCCCTCATATCAAATTGTTATCCAAACTTAAACCCTGCTCACCCACTGCAGATAGCCTTCCTGAACAACACCTCAAACTTGCTGCTACTGCCAATGCATATCCTTTCTCCATCCTTATCAACAAGTCAGTACAGGAATCCTATGTTCCTACCATCTGGAAAATATGCCATATCATCCCTGTCTAAACAGGTGCACTTCTACAGTGATATCTAATTTCAAATCCACTGCTATCTTATACACCTCTCAAAAATATTGGAAAAGTGTCCATAAACAATTACTCCAGCATCTCTTAAATGAACAATTACTAATTAATGCTCAGCGTGGTTTTAGATCTGTCCATAGCATAACAACTATCTTTCTAACTTTTAGAGATAATATAAATAAAATCAGAGGTAGTGGTAAACTCATATATTCTGTACCCAAAAGCTTTAAAAAAAAAAAAAAACTCCTACTACAACTTTCCACAATGGGCATCTTGCAACTTACTCTTCAGTAGTTAAATAATTATTTGTCAGAAAGCTACTAGGCAAATAGAATTCTACCCTTTCCCCTTACCTATCCATCATTGCAGGTATATCACAAGGCTCTATCCTTGATTTGCTTCTGTTTAAAATCTTAATAAACAGTCTCCATACTTCTATACAAGTATCTCTTGTACAGTATGCAGATCATTCCACCCTAATATGCCTCTCAGACAGTCTAGAAAATTTAGAAAAGATTGTACAACGTACTTTTGACTCTATTGAAAACTGATTTTGCAACCACAAACTCCTTATTCCAAAAAAAAAAAAAACAACTCCTTTTATTTTTCTCCAAAATCACTTACCCGTGCACAAAATAACTTTAAGCTCACATCTCCAAGAAATACACCATTTGAATTAGTGCCCCAGGCAAACCTGTTGGGAGGTTACAATAGATGACAATATCAAGTATGACCTCCACATATAGAGCAATAAAAAAATAGGAATGCTAGATAGATAAAAAAAATGCCTTACTGTATCTACTAGAGTCACTCTTGCCACTGCATACCTACTTCTCTCTCTATTATATGGTTCTCCCATCTTGACTATCCTCCAGGTCACACTAAATTCTAAACCTGAACAGTGTTACAACAAGGTAGCTGGATTTGCAGCTCATACAAGTCACAGGATACATCACTGTTATGTACCAAAAACTCAATCAAAAGTAAATTAATTCCTCCCCTAACTACCAGTTTTACCTAAGACCTATGTACATCATGACTCTCATTTTCCTTGTTTTTATTTCTCCTTCCTAACTACCAGTTTTACCTAAGACCTATGTACATCCTGTTTTTCATTTTCCTAGTTTTTATTTCTCTTACTCTTATTTCCCTTACTCTTGATCTTATTTTTACTCACTATTTCTCCTGTCTCTCAAATATTTGACATTTGTTACCTCTAACAATTACTTTTCTCACTTCGCCTCTCTTTCTCTCCTCTTAAATAGCCACTGAATTTCAAAATCTGACATTTGCTTTATGAGTGATTAATAAACTTGCATACTTATAACAAGTCAATTCATTTTAATGCTGCATGATAGATTATTTATTTTGTGTTAATGATGGCATATGTGTATTATTCAAGATGTTATATGTGTTTTAATATTTGTATTAATCTATGTATTTACAGCATGTTGTAATATGATGTTGATTTTTACCTACACATTTGTATTTTCTGTTCTTTGACTTGTGGAGCTTTTCAACCAAAGCCTCCAGTGAAAATGGCTGAAATTATCCAGTTAGACTTTCCTAGCAAACAAATGTCAATAAAAATAAATAAATACACAAATAAACACACAAATAAATAAATAAATGAAATTACCCATAATATGAACTTTGGTAAGTAAGCTTAAGTCTAAATGTTCTCAGTATGATATATTTAATCTCGGATCTAATTTTACGGATTTGGTTATCAAAAATAATTTTCAGCTGCCTGCTTCTCCAGAAGGATAAAGCTCTGACTATATTCCAGCTGACCCTGGTTCAATTAGCTGCTCAGGTGACTGACAGTATGGCAGAGAAGGGGTGAGTCTCCTCATCTAAGGTGGGACGGCACTTACTGACAGGCTACCTAAGGGGAGGCATAGTTCAAAGAGGGGAGTTGCCTTTGGAAATAGCTACGCCAACTTAGTCATGGCAGACTGGGTAAATTACAAATTGTTTACTTTACCCAGTTATTAAAAGAATGTTATATTTTACACCCGTTTCGTGGATGGCCTCTTTTTCATTTGGGCAGGTGACAAGGATGAATTGGACACCTTTCTCAGTGAAATTAACAGTCTAACCTAATATTTTAAATTTATTATGAATATGTCACTTACAAATATACCATATTTAGATGAGTATATAGAACGGTTGAATAATGGCTTACTTAACACAGGTGTATACAGGAAACCGTGCCATAAGAATGCATTGCTACATAGGAATAGCATGCATCCTGACTTTGTGTTTCAAAATATAATCAAAGGACAGGTCATGAGGATATCACAACTTAATTCCAGCAATGAAGCATATAAAGGTGAATCAGCTGATTTGCAGAGTAGGTTACTCCATAGGTCCTATAGTTTTAAAGAAGTCCTAGAAGGCTTAGATGGGTTAGATATATTAAGGAAAAATGAAGCTGCACTGTTCTTTATGTATATGAATGCCTTAACTAACATTGAGAATGAACCCACTAGAGAGCCAGTGTGTACTGAAATGAAAGTTGATTTGTATTATACACAAGATGTTAATATGATTAGGAATATTTTTACTAAACATTGGGACATTTTAACTGTTGATTCAAGTATCAAAGATATAGTTGGAACTAGACTACACTTTACATATAAGAACAGGATGAACTTACAGAGACTTTTGTGCTATCCATACAATAACAGGATGACTATATCACATATTACATGTTCTTGTACTATGCCTTGCAACAATTGTAATTTCTGTCATTATATAGATAGTAGTGCTTCTTTTATACATCCACTGACTTCACAAAGGTTTGATTTTAAGACAAAAGTTACGTGTGACTCAGAACATGTTGTATAACTAGCTACCTGCACGTTATGTCTGGCATTTTATGTTGACAAAACTGACAGGAAACTGAAATACAGGATTAGAGAACAGCTTTATAATATTCTGACAAGATCCTGTAAAAATGCTCTCTCTAAACATGTTATTGAAACATCAGAGGATCATGTGTTCAAGTTTTTAGTGATGCAAATTAATATGCCTGGTCAAAGAGGTGGAGATGTGAGGAATTTTACAGAAAAGTGTGAGGTGGAGTGGAACATAAGACTTAGGGCAGATAAAAAAAAATGCGTCTCGGCGATAAAATTTCTATGAGACCCATGTTAAAAGGGAGGAAATTAAAGATTACCTACATTTATGAGATTTTATTTATATATACACATATATTTATGTTTTGCTTATTATATATATATATATATATATATATATATATATATATATATATATTTAACATGTTTTATTTTAATAAATGTTTAGGTTTACAAATTAAATGTATAAATGTGTCTCTGAATGTGATGTTAAAGAATGAACTAACAGGAAATGATGTCACCTAATTTAAGGTATTTAAGATGTGTGTTTTTAAGAGTCATATTGGTCTGAGGAAGCCCAGAAGGGTGAAAGTGCTTGCCATTGATCAATTAAAGGTTTACGTTGGAGCTAATGCTGGTTCTTATTTGATTCTTCCTGTTACATAGTTCACATTGGAGTTAACATCATTTTATGTGGAGTATAAATTTCAGCTTTGGTTTGTTCCTGAACTCTATTTGCTTTATCATTATCTACTTTTGGTGTCACAGGAGCATTTGAACTTGGATAGCTAGCCTTGTGGGTTTTACTTTTTGTGACATTTGTTTGCTATCCTGGTGACATGGCTGAACAAAATTTGAATTCCCTATCTATTGAGTTACCCTATAATCTGAATAATGGTACGAGCCTTTAACGGAATCTGAATAGGTTCAGAGAGTGTGTTTCTGGCCACGAAAATCCTCTCATGGCATATGAAGCTGTCTGTGATGTAACAGAAGGAGCATCTGTGGATTTTGAGGTGAATGGCCTGTCGGAGCTATTAGAACAGTATGAAGCAGATCTTCTGAGGATGAAACGACTACATGTACAACGCCAGCATTTTGAAGTTTGCTTGGCACGCAAACTTATACCGAGGGGTCTGAGGATCCTTAAAATGCCTACCACAGGTACTGTTTATCCTAAACTTTTAGATAAGTGGCAACAAATAAACATTGACACTAGTTTATGCTATATGTCTTTACTAAATGAATTTTTTTTCACCTGAAGAAACTGCATTGCGTGAACGTATAAAAGAGCAACGGGACTATATTTGCTCTAACTTTTCTGGACCTATTGCAGATAGATTCATTGAACGACTGCTAGATAATGTTTTTCTGTTTGAAAAAAGGCTGTTGGAACAGAAAAGAAGTAAAATATTAATGGATACAGCCAATTTCAAATGTGGACATGTCTTTACTTGGCCTAAAGCTGGCAATACTACTAGGCAGTTTAAACAGAATAATGGTATTAATGATAATTCAAAAGCAAATAATGTGAATACTCAAAATGTTAACTTTCTGTGAACTCTGATTGTGGTCCCAATAAGGACATACAAGACATAGGTAAATCTCGTATGGAAGTGAGAAATACACGTGTTAAAACTGTTGCAATAGTACATCAAGATAATGATACCTCTTCTTTAATTACACCTATAACCAAATGTACTAATAGAGTGGTTAATAATTGTGTTACTTCAGGGAATGATGATATTATGATTATCACATCTGAAAAGACTAATATAGGCCCTTCAGTGAGACAAAAGGTGTTTAATTATAAAGATAATTCAAACTGTAATGGACCAACCCCTTTCCCGATCAGCAATTACTGCAGGGGTGGTAGGGACAGGTCGATGAAAAGAGGGGGCAGAAGGGAAAGGTCTCAGGAGAAGAACATATAGGTCCCACTATTAAGTAGATGTAGGTGAAAACTGTAATACATTAGTATGGAACATCTCTCATAGGGTTTTATGTAGTGATGAACTAGAGCTTTTGAACAAGGGCATGACATTTATTCCATCCATGAAAAGTGATTTAACTGACACAATTGTAGATGCCAAAATGTTCAGTAGGAACTTACAACTAAAACTTGAATTTGAGAATTATTCCCAATACAGGGAAAGACCTACTTTTAAAAAAACAAGTACCTATATTCCAGTTTTGCATCTGTTAGTTGATGAATTTTTGAAGGTGATTGAAGATGATTTATACAGATATTATAATGATAATAGGTATAGAAGATGGTATGGGAATTTGAATGTAAAATGAAGACCAGCATTAAATGATCTTAGGAAGGATACTACCATCATCATTAGACCTGCTTATAATGAAGGCCCTGTGGTAGTTATGAATAGAAAGAAATATATGATAGTATGATTGAAATGTTAAGTGACACACTATTTTTTACTCTACCATTAGTTTGGAAGATGTAGAGAGATGTACCCTGAAAATATCACAAATACTATCCAATCTTTTTGCAAGTGGTCTCATAAGTGAAGAATTGTCTAAGTTTTTTCAGGTTGAATACTCCCTTCTGCCCATTATACAGGGCCTACCCAAAGTTCACAAGGACCCTAAACAACCATCCATGAGACCGATAGTAGCAGGTTGAGGATGGGCAACCAAACCCATGTCCCTATATGTAAAACATTTTTTGAGACCTGTAGTTAATACATACAATTACATTTTAAAGGATACTAAGCGGTTCCTTATTATGCTATTTGAATGTATGACCAACTATCCTTCTGATTTGACATATTGGTTGGTCACTTTGGATGTTCAATCCCTATTTACAGTTATTCCTAACATCGAAGGACTGGAGAGCATACGTAGATGTTTAGGTTTATATGGCAAATATTCTTGACTACAAATTGAAGTCTTAAGCTCACTGCTGGAGGTTGTACTTAAAACAATATATTTATGTTTAATGGGATGGTTTATATGCAAAAAGATGGAGTAGCTATGGGCACTTCTTGTGCCAATAGCTACGCTAACTTAGTCATGGCAGATTGGGAAAATTACAAATTGTTTACTTTACCCAGTTATAAGAAGAATGTTATATTTTACACCCGTTTCGTGGATGACCTCTTTTTCATTTGGACAGGTGACAAGGATGAATTGAACACCTTTCTCAGTGAAATTAATAGTCTAACCTCATATTTTAAATTTACTATGAATATGTCACTTACAAATATACCATATTTAGATGTGTATAAGGAAAGGTTGACTAATGGTTTACTTAACACAGGTGAATACAGGAAACCCTGCCATAAGAATGCATTGCTACTTTGTGTTTCAAAATATAATCAAAGGACAAGCCATGAGGATATCACGACTTAATTCTAGCAATGAAGCATATAAAGGTGAATTAGCTGATTTAGAGAGGAGGTTACTCCATAGGTCCTATAGTTTAAAATAAGTCCTAGAAGGCTTAGATGGGTTAGATATACTAAGGAAAAATTAAGCTGCACCCTTCTTTATAGGTAGGAATGCCTTAACTAACACTGAGAATGAACCCACTAGAGAGCCAGTATGTCTAAAATGAAAGTTGCTTTGTATTATATACAAGATGTTAATATGATTAGGAATATTTTTACTAAACATTGGGACATTTTAACTGTTCATTGAAGTATCAAAGATATAGTTGGAACTAGTCCACACTTTACATAAAAGAACAGGATGAACTTACACAGACTGTTGTGCTATCCATCAGATAATAGGATGATTATATCACATATTACATGCTCTTGTACTTTGCCTTGCAACAATTGTAATTTCTGTCATTATATACATAGTAGTGCTTCTTTTACACATCCACTGACTTCACAAAGGTTTGATTTTAAGACAAAAGCTACGTGTGACTCAGAACATGTTGTATACCTAGCTACCTGCACATTATGTCCGGCATTTTATGTCGACAAAACTGACAGGAAACTGAAATACAGGATTAGAGAACATCTTTATAATATTCGGACTAGATCCTGTAAAAATGCTCTCTCTAAACATGTTATTGAAACATCAGAGGATCATGTTTTCAAGTTTTTAGTGATGCAAATTAATATGCCTGGTCAAAGAGGTGGAGATGTGAGGAATTTTACAGAAAAGTGTGAGGTGAAGTGAATAATAAGACTTAGGGCAGATAAGAAACCACGTCTCGATGATAACATTTCTATGAGACCCATGTTAAAAGGGAGGACATTAAAGATTGCCTAAATTTATGACATTTTTTATATATACACATATAGTTACATTTTGCTTATTATATTTTTATAAATATATATATATATATATATATATATATATATATATATATATATATTTTTTTTTTTTAACATGTTTTATTTTAATAAATGTTTAGGTTTTTAATTGATTTAATGTTATACTTGCACAAATTAACTGTATAAATGTGTCTCTGAATGTGATGTTAAAGAATGAACTAATTAATTTATGCATCACAGGAAATGATGTCACCTAATTTAAGGTATTTAAGATGTGTGTTTTTTAAAAATCATATTAGCCTGAGGAAGCCCAGAAGGGTGAAAGTGCTTGCCATTGATCCATTAAGTTTTATGTTGGAGCTAATGCTGGTTCTTATTTGATTCTTCCTGTTACATAGTTCACATTGGAGTTAACGTCATTTTATGTGGAGTATAAATTTCAGCTTTGGTTTGTTCCTGAACTTCATTTACTTTATCATTATCTACTTTTGGTGTCACAGGAGCATTTACACTTGGATAACTAGCCTTGTGGTTTTACATGATATAATTTTGTTGACATGATTGTAAAGAAAACCTGAATAAACACTGAATTAAAAATCAAACAACACAATATAATTTTCATGTCTGTAAATTCATCTACAAATGTAAACATAAGGAGCTTAATGGGAAATAGAATCAATTGTAAAACAGTGATTGCTCATAAAGTGACCAATGCACTTACTTTATCTGGTTGAATGTTTTGTAATTTTACAATTGTGACAAGAATTACAGGTCATTCAGCTTCTTGTAGCAGGTGAAGCTTAACACAAAAAATCTATGGGAGATGAGTTGTCTTATTTTATTAAGTATTGTCTTAATGCAGTTAAAACATGTTCACAGCTGTGGCCCAATGAGGGAAAAAGGGAGAGAAAGTTATTTTTTATAAAACTTTTTATTAAAATTTCAACAACAAAAATGATAAACAATTAGCATAAACTCATAACTATATACAAAAGTCTACAACATGAATAATATGTATGTAAATAATAAAAGATTTTTTATAACAATCAATATTTTTCAAGCAAATCACTTAGTTTAAACCAAGATTTATAAGAACATTTGATGTTCTCATCATTAAAGGTAATAATTCATTCTTACAGACACATTTTAATAAAATAAATTCATTATTTGAGGGTGTAGTTTTATTTTCCAATTCTTAGTAACTACTTTTCTAGCAATAGCTAAAATAGATCAAAGAAGCAAAAAAGAGGCATTTGAGTCCTAGGAATTATTTCAGGAATTAGAGCATTAAACAGGATCAATGATTTAGATATTCTACATCTACTCAACCATAATGCTTGAGTAAAATTATTAATTTCTTTGCAGAAGGGTGATACTATCTTGCCCTCATATACCATATGTACCCAGTCAGATTCTATATCCAGATCACATCTCCCTCCACACTTAATTACATTTGTTTTGTACATTGATGTTATTTTATGAGGAGTAATATAAGCTCTATCTAAAAAATTCCATGTGAAGATTTTCTAGTATAATGAAGATATTCTTTTTTTCTAAAGATTTTAATACTAATGTCTTATTTTCATCTAAGAAAATTTTATTATTGACTTTTATTGAATAATTCCAAATATGTTATCAGAAGAAGAGAAATATGTTCTTAAAATTCTATATTTCTTTAACAAGTAATATTTAATATTACCTAAATTATTGTTAATATTGATTGACAATTCTAAGATTTTAGAGAAAGGTTCAGATTTTACATCATATATCATGTTATTTTTTGTACTAACATATTCCCTACAACTCTGCAATGATAACCAATTATTTAATTCTAACCTATGTTTAGTAAGAAGATTTTCTGCAGAAAGAAGTTTATTTCCATTTAGGAATTGATGCCTATAAATGATGTTATTTTTTTTTCAGCTCTAACGCTTTGTTAAAGTAAAATGTTTTTAAACACTCATTAGTGTATGCAATAGGAAATAATTATTTTTTAAATAATATAATTAGAAAAGATAAACTTTCTCAAAGTAGAGAAGATATGACTAATATATAGAATGGAATATGACATATTGTTTCCATTTACATAATTGTCCTTTGTAAACCAAGCAAAGTTATTTGGTACAATGTGTGTGTGTCTAAATATTTTTTATCATGAAACAGTTTCTATTTAGATTCATATGAAGTATTAGGCCATAATGTCATTATTTTAATGATTCAGTATGTAGAAAATCTTTGCCCCATCCTCCAAAATCTTCCTATGCTAAGTAAAGGAGATCATTGATTTATCTGGATAACAAAGAAATTTGAGAAGGATATTATTTATTTTCTTAAAAAGAATTTTGGATGGAGTCAAAATTAACAACTGAATAAAAAGCAAAAGTTTTGGAAGAATTATCATCTTATTTAAAGTCAGATCATTTTCCATAGTAAAGAAAAAATATTCATATAGTAATCAATTGTGTGAGTTTATCTATTATGTTCTTAAAATTAACTGACACTAAATATCTATAGTTTGATGTTATAATGATGCCAAGATATTTAATTAATTTATTTTCCTAATTAAAGTTTCTGTGTTTTAAATGTTTTATTTATTTTTTGTTAATTAGTAAAGTATTAGTGCTATTATGATTAAATATTTGATTTGAAATTGTCTCAAATTATTTGACTATACTCATTATATGTTCCAATTAAACCTTAATTCGCCTATTGTAAGAAGGATGTCATTTGCAAAAAGTAGAATTTTGAAGTCTAGATGTTCTGCTAATGATATACCTATGAATTTTTTTCATTTGATTTAATAGAGTTAGCAAATGGTTTTATACATAAAGCAAATAGTGGAGACAATGAGTAACCCTGTTTCATACCATCCCATGTTTGAAAGTTAGAGAGAAAAGAACCTATCTTAACAAAGGAATAAAATTATCATATTGGCTTCTTCATTAAAGATATAAGCACCAATGAGTAGTTGTATTCCTTATGTAGTTTTAAAAAAGATAAGACCAATTTACTGAATAAAAGACTTTATCAATATCTAAACTGAGATTTGAAAGTTCTTTTTTACTTTTATTTGTAAAATCTGTTAAGGTGCCTAGTCTAATTATACTATCTTGTACCCATCTATTTAAAACAAATCCAGTCTGATCATTAATAATTACTTTTTGGTCAAATTAGTTTAATTCTATTAGCCAGAATGGACATAACTTCTAATCAACATTAAGGAGTGAAATGAGATATGAGGAACATTGTGAAGGTTCTTTATACTTTATTAATATAAGTAATATAACAGAACAACACACTGGCTATGTCCCTGTTCCAACTCTGACTAACTCCTCAACTACCCAGTTTAATATCCACACATTGCTTAGCCTCTACCCCTCTCTCTAGGGGTGAGTGTGTAACTTATAACTCAATACTCCCTCTATGTTTCACATCCCACCCTACTCCCTTACCCTTACCCCTATTACATCTTACTACTTTCTATATGTATATCCTACCATACATTAGATACCATGTCAGGTAGGACTTTGGATTATTCTACTTTGATGCCCTCAGACTATATCATCCCTACTTACCTAGGCTGTAGTACATGCTCTGCCTCTTGTATTTTTCCTACTCCTGAATATTTAATTTTTTCTTCCTCTTTATTATTGTATCAAAATAGTACTGTACATAACACTGAGTTTCTCTAATGCCTTTTTAACTATGACAATCTGTGAATCTTACTTTACTAATCTTTTAATGCGTGTGTTATTTATTATACTTTGTAAACCATGATTTACTTTTTATTGTGTATATTATTATCTGTATGATTGGAGCTTTGCTCCCCAGCCCTCCACTGAAAATGGACATGTATCCAGTCAGACTATCCTGGTCAGCAAATGTAAAATAAATAAAATAAATAAAATAAATAAATAAAGAGAAAATATCCATGAAGGGAACCTTGAAAGTCTTTTCAATTTCTTTAAAAGTTTCTGTTACTATTTTAATTGCACTATTTGGCAATAAGTTAAAAAAACTCTGGTGTGATGCCATCTATCCCGTGTGCTTTAGAGTTCTTTTTTTAATTTGGTCTTTAGTATCTTTTGTAGAAAATGGTATATTGATTCTTTTAACTTACTCTTTAGTTAATTTTGTTGAATATTATTCTTAAAAAATGTATCTCCTATAATGTCATTACCTGAATCATTGTTTTTATTATTTATATGCCATAGTGCTCCCTAAAGCACTCAAGAATATCTTATAAATCAATCTTTTTTCAAATCTATTATTAATTTGATAAGATATTTATTTAATATGATTTAATGTACTAATTATCTGATATCTGGTAGTTAATTTATGTAATTTCTGAGGATTAGTTGATTAAGACTGAAGTTTTATTTATTTTTTCCTGAATTAATGGATACCTTATGGTTAAGGATTTCAACATATTTTGTATTTAAACGTTTTAATTTTTTTGCATGGAACTATCATTTGGCTTCAAACACACCTTTAGATTATCTATTTTATATTATAAATTATCTAATTCTTTATCCCATTCCTTTTTTTTATATTTATACCAAAATGCAATGCTGCCATTCAGATATGCCTTCAAGAATCTCATACCATAATATCCAAAACTTCACCATTCATATTTATATCTAAATAATTATGTATTTCATTTAAAAATCATTCTGTAAAACTTTTAATTTTTAACCATATATGGCTGAAATCCATTACAATGCATTAAATAAGTAGATTTTAATGTAAGATTACATGTAATTGTATTGTGGTCAGATAATGGACAAGACACTATTGAAACATCACTAATATTTGACCTTAGATTATTTGAAACAAAAATCTTATCTATATTAGTTTGACTACATATCTATAACAATAATAAGTCCAATGAAGGGAATTAGATGCTTTCAAATCAAAAATGTCTTTAAGGTTCATTGAATATATAAAAAAATGTTTAGCAGAATATGTCAATCTGGGTTTCTTATTTGCTGCAATGTCACTTTCAGACAGAATACAATTAAAATCACCAAATAACTTCACCTTTCATATAATAGGTAATAATATTTAAATTTTTTTAATCATTTGCACCAACTCCTAGAATCCAATAAGAACTTACAAAAGGGAAGATATTTTTATCAATGTCCACTACAACAATACTAACATGCTGCTTTTATCTGAATAAATTTAAATTATTTTAGACATTATAGTTGGATTTTTTCTGTAAAATGAAAATACCTCTTTTTTTTAGTTTTAAACTGAGAAGTAGCCAAAACTAAATAAGCTTTCAACATCAATCTGCTAATATCATATTAATCATATGATTTTCTTGTAAAAATACAATATGCGCTTTATGTAGTTTTGAATATTTAAATAGACTACCCTTTATGTAGTTTTGAATATTTAAATAGACTACCCATCTTTAATGAACTATTTAAATCATTAATATTCAAAGACAAGCATTTATCTTACACCATTTAAAGCATAAGAAAACTTTAAAATAAATAGATGGGAAACCTGTCTAATTTGCAAACAAAATGCAATAGCTTCAGTTATGGATGAAACTTCTAGTACATTTGTTAAGTCCTTTAAGATATTAACATTTAAAAAATCTATAATTATCGACTCTTACCTTTTAAAAGGTAAGGAATTTTTCACCAGGTCTGTTTGAATGTTCTATCACATATATTTCCAGTTCATAGATTAAGGTGAAAGGTCAACACCATCTTTTATATGAAAAAATAATGTTAGTGAGCGTTTAGTACCTCATATTGACAAAAACGGGCTTGTGGGCCCTAACTCAGTTAAAAAAGAGCCTATTCAAAGTCATTAAGCAGGGAAACAGTTAAACTACACAACACTGTTCAAGCAGAAATGCTCAAGAAAGGAATGAGAAAACCCCACCAAAATTTATCAGCCACTCAACCTATCCCAAACATGCAAACACAATAATACAGTTGCAATATATATATATATATATATTTAAAAAATATATAAAAAAAAATACCATATATATACATATGTGTGACATATATAAAAATGTATACATATATATATATATATGAAAAATATATATATAAAATATATATATAAAATATAATATGTACATATCTAAAATACATCTAAGCTTAACAAAATTGGATGTATCATCTCAGGGTTTCTGACAACGACATAGGACTGGCAAAATAAGGTCCTGCTGCTGTCCTGAGGGGGTCAAAACCTCATTGATATTTATGTCAAAATGTCAAACCATTATAACCTCTTTCTGAACATAGATTTTAACCTAACAACTTTTCTTCTCTGTATCAGTCATTCATCGGATTTAACATGAGCTCTCATTAATTGACCTTTCATTACATTTTAATTTGCACCTTGGGAACACCTTGTATAATTTGGATGCGTGTTTTTTGTATTATATATACACTTGCATCATCGAGAATCAGAATCAGACCTTCTATTTACATTACCAAGTTCCAATTTCAGTTGTTTGCAACCAACATTGCAGGCAGATTTATAGCCAGTATTTAGCACCATTTATATTACTAGCATTCATTTTGAATTAGCAGCATTATTAACAGGTCTAGGCCAAGAAAAACGTGGTTATTTTGCTTCAATTGGCGTTCGAGCTGTAGTTTCTTCAACCTCAGGAAATCCAGCTCTAAACGATTAAGTTCATCGGTAAGGGCAGCTGAGCAGATATCACTTGATTCCGTATCCAAACTTGGTTCATACGTTAATAGCAGGTTGTCGGTTCCTCTCACACAGCATTCGAATCGTTCAACCCTCCAATTGGTTGACACTTCTACTACCAAGAGATATATCCAAGGAGTACATATGCATAAAAAAATTGTGATAAAATGGTGCAAAACATACTATCAGAGTCAATGTACCTGTGCTTTATTTTAAAAAAATTTACCCCCCTTCGAAAAAAATAGCATTTCTTTTTAGATGTTGCATCCATGCACGCGGTTTAAAATGTAATGAAAGGTCAATATTATGAGAGCCTCAAGGTTAAATCCGAATGACTTTGGATACATAACACAGGCTTGCTAACTGTATAAATCAATGCCATCTGATAGATGATGGGAGATCTTCATAAACTCACATAATAATTTTAATTTTACACTGGTACTAATTGCATGAGTAAGAACGTCATTTACTTAGCTAGATGTCAAGGAATAGGCACAGATACTAATTCATTGGCTAAACATAATAAAAACATTTGGCCCCAACATAAATTTATCTATAGTGTGATGCAGCACAAGGGACTCTGTTTAAGTATAGAATGAATGTGAACTACGTTTGATATTGAGATGTAAAAGATGTATTCAGGCCATTCCCATATGAAAAGTAAATCTGAAACCTATACCTAAGAAAAGAAGGTGGTGTGTTAGACTAAGAGAGGATTATGGGTTAATTCCTATTGTGTTGTTTATTAATAAAAATAACAGGTACATTGACTCTGATAGTATGTTTTGCACCATTTTATCACAATTTTGCATATATAAACAATTATAGGTTTATCTGCATATGTACCTTTCTTATCATATATAATTATTTTTAACATTGCTATAGGCATCTTTTTTATTGAGTATTTAAACATGCTTTATGATATAATACTAAGGAACTCCTGTCTGAGCCTAAATGGTGAAAGCGCCACGTCTGTATTGCCTTTGTATAAAAGAAAAAAAGACCTCCAAAACAATAGATAAAATGAAAAGACGTGATCCCCAAACACAACTGTACTAACTCATGGAACTACTTGCAACAGTCATTTGTGAATGAAACTGTAAAAAAGAGTTTCTTATATATCTGTACTTCAAATTGAGCACAGCAATCATCCCAGACCTTCCATTCAAGTACAACATCACAACATTCATTTACTTAACCAGTCATATAGTCCAAGCTTAAATAAAGATAGAACAGGACATTTAATCTTATTAATTCTATGTATTCATTTAGTATTAAGAAACCCTACACTATAAATTCTATGATAGTCATATAGATCTAAAAACTTACATATGTTTTCCCCTTTTAACAAAAATACAACAGATCTCATTCACTATCATTTACTAAGATTCCTTTATTACTGTAACTAAAATGAATAAACTTTCTGTTTGCATTAATATTTATGTATCAAGGCATTTGCAAATAACATTGTGACTATAAACTATTAGATATAACAGCTGTAGTCAACATTTGATCACTGCTACACCCCCCAAAAATAAATAATAAAAATAAGCAAAATAAAGTGTGTACCTTGTGAAGTCTGATACTTATATAGACATTCAAAGTATTATAGATTTATATCATGGACATTAATAGAATTTTAGAAATATAAATAACTATTGTGTTCATTTGTCTCTCAGTTTTCTACTATTTTTCTATTTAAATAGCCATCTGTTTCTAGTAGCATTCCTCTTCAAAGAAGTCAAGCTGCAGTCAATTTCTTTTACTTAATCTAGAGGCTTAATTTTCTGTGTATATTCAAAGGTGTCTTCTAGAGCATCTTATAAGGAGTTAAATGTCTTCTGTCTAGCAGGTAAAATAGTTTTATTTTAGCAGGAAAAATAAGTTGTGCTTTGATATTATTTTTCTTCAGGTTTTTCATAAGAGATACACAAGCTTTTCTTTTTGCCATGATCAAGGAAGAATAGTCATTATAAAATATTATGTTATTTTCTTTTATTTTGATAGGAGAATATGATCACACAGTTTTCAGAACCAAATCTTTATCTAAGCTTGAAATAAATCTTACAATCACTGACCTTGGAGATAGAGGGTTTTTTCTATTCTAAAATTAAAGGCTTCAGGCAGGTTCAAAGTCTTCAACAACCATGTATTTAAAAACGGAACCATGTTGTCTCCTTCCTTCTCTGGAATACCCTATATTCTTATATTGTTTCTTCTGGGCCTACTTTCCAATTACTTTAATTTCTCCAGGTTTAGAGATCTGTTTAATAACAAATTCCATATGATTTTCATTTTCTGTCATTCTTCCATCTAGATCTATACCTGAATTCTGCAGAAACTGTTGCTTTAGAACTTCACTCAATACTTCTACTTGTTTTTGTTTTTTTTTTTTACATTTATTCTTCATGTTATCATTTTCATCTAGTTTGTCCATTTTCAATGAAAGATCTTGTATGTTACTAAGAATAGATTGTATTTTTTTTATTGTATTATCTTGAGAATTACACTTAGCCTGTCTCATTGTGCCAGTGACAAAATCCTTATTATTAATTATCTGCCAGGAAAATATGGTATAAAAAGCTTTTTTTGCAAAAACTTATTTAAAAATGTTCTATTATATAACCATCTTATTTTCAGGAAAAAAAATTTTTGATAAAGAATTCCTGTCAGAAATATTAAAACGAAGCAGAGCAAAATATTAGAGTTAACTGCTCACCATCTTGGCCATGCCAGGAGAGAAACTTCTTAGTGATCACAATCATTCTATTGCTGAATTATACAATGCCTTCTGATTATGACCACAAAAAGCCTTTTCTTGATCTGTCCTGTCTTGGACTACTGTGATAAGCATGCATATAACTGTAATACCCTTTATGCATTTATTTAATTTATCCATTAGCACATATATATTAACCTTTAACCAATTCCTACCCTTTTTACCATTGCAAAATGCTATCAACACATTGATGCTATCAATACAAACACCCTCTTGTTTCATACATATCTAACAGTTGTCACTCCCTATAATCAAAACAGGCCAATCTCCACTATACCCCTCCCCCACCATTACAATACAACACATATCCACTTACACATTCAGCTGTTCTGATCTTCCACATAGTCACTCTCCTATCTGATTTAATCCCTGCTCTACCACATACCCACAAACTCACAACTATCACCTCCCCCTCCAACATCTCACAACACACACTAACCACACACTGTTAGTCCCACTCTAACAACCTCAACATGCTAATAAAGCACACAATGTTACATTCACTAAAGCACACATTATAACGTCCACTAAAACAAACACTATTTACTACCTTTTCTCTCCACACAACCAACCTATTCACACTAGCCCTTCTTTATTATTTAACTAACTTCTACACCCCATCTACTATGACCACACCACCATCTCCATCACCGATTCTCCACTGCCTATAACCACCACTACAACTCCCAAATTTCACCCAGCCTCTACAGCAACACAGAAATAGACTACCTCCCACTCAAATACCATCAATCCAGACACAAAAATTAACCACTATTTAGAAACCACAAACAACTAAGCAAACTTCTAACAACTTTATTTAATATATTATCAAAACTAAAACTCAGTGGTGACATCCACCCCAACCCTGGTCCCAAGACTACGAATAAGCAAACTGCCACTTACACCTCAATCAACTCCACCATACCCCTTTACTCCAAACAACACTCCCTGTTGTCCCTTAATATAAATTTAAGAAGTATACTAAACAAAATCCATGACCTCCATGCACTAATTGACTTACATTCCCCTGACATAACCATTTTGACTGAAACTTGACTTAAGCCACATGTCAAAAAAAATGAAATACTTCCCCCAGGGTTCAACATATATACACTCGATCGTCAGAATAAATGTGGAGGAGGTGTAGCAATAATGTTTAAACAAAATCTAGCCCTAGAAGTTATCAACACCACACTTCCAACATCTAACAATGCAGAATTACTCATCACCAAACTGAATATCAACAAGAACAACAAAACACTTATCATAGTGGCTATCTATGTCCCACCAGGAGATAACACTAGCACAGTTGAAGACATACTTCAATGGCTATCCACAACCTTCCACCAAGAAACCATAATTATGGGTGACCTCAACACTAACTGGTCCACCTATAATTCCAATAATCCATCCAATTTCGTAAAATTATATGGTATCTCCCAGCTCATACAAAACCCCACAAGAATAGACAAAATCTCCAACAAACAATCCATCCTGGATTGGACTCTCACAAATAAAAATAACACACCCCTTCTAGCAGGATGCCTCCCCATTACTATAAGTGACCACCTACCCACATACCTAATCAGAAACAATCTTAGTCCACCTAGACAAGTAGTCTATAGGCTAATCTGCAACAAGAATAAATGTAATACCGACATTTTCAACTCCATCTTCCAACAAATTAACTGGTCCCCCCTCAATACACTACCACTAGATTATACTGTTCAACACTTTAACACCACCTTCCTCAACATCATAAACAGCCTGGCCCCCTGCAGAATAGCTAGAATAAAACATTACCACACACCCTGGCTTAGAAATAACACCAAAGACCTATTAAAAGAAAGGGACAAGGCATGGGAACACTGGCTAAGTAACAAAAGCAATGGTAACCTTCTACTTTTCAAACAACTTAGGAATAAAGTCAAATCCCAGATAAAAGCTGACAAAAAAGCCAACTACATCACTGCACAGCAAAGTAACAAAAACAACCCCCAAAAACTATGGCCCACTATAAACAAACTCCTGCAACCTGGTAGTACGTCCACCCCTAATCCTACCACACCCCCATCAAATGATAACATTGCAACACAATTCAATTCCTTTTTCATTAACACAATTCATTCACTTATTGACTATGACCAAAACATCACTACTACAATCACTGTAGCCAACAATGAGGGTGTAAACTCCTTCTCCTTTAACTCCCTCCCATCCCATACCATAAAAAAACTACGCAGTAAGCTCAAGCCCACCAGCCTAGCTGCTGACAACCTCCCTTCAGAATTCCTCAAAGCTGCCTTTGAAGTCATAGCCTACCCCATTTCTATCCTAATCAACTGCTCTGTCTCTGAGAGCTATGTCCCACTAATCTGGAAAGTCTCCTATATCACCCCACTGCATAAAGGTGGCAACTCTACCAAGCTTACTAATTACAGACCCATTGCCGTTTTTTCACCTCTCTCCAAAATACAAGAAAAATGTATTCACTCCCAGCTTCTACACTACCTTCTCTCCAATAACCTCCTATAAAACACACAACATGGTTTTCGCCCCCACCACAGCACCACAACCGCACTCCTCAGTTTTACTAACACAATAAATGAACACAGAAATCAGAATAAATATATCTCGTCCATCTTTCTAGATCTCTCAAAGGCATTCAACACAGTTTCACACCAAAAACTGCTGTCAGAACTGGCCACATTACATCTCAGTCATTCTTCCCTAGCTTGGTTCCACAGCTATCTAACCAAACACCAGCAGGCTGTTAGATGGCAACAAGAGCTATCATCTTTGCTCCCTGTTAACATAGCAGTTCCACAAGGCTCTATATTAGGCCCCCTACTTTTTACCATCTTCACAAATCAGCTCCATAAATCCACATCTCTTTCCTCTGTCATCCAATATGTAGATGACTCTACCTTGATATGCTCTGTCCCCTCTCTGATACAACTACAGGCTATAACACAATTCCTCTTAGAAGTAGAATCCTGGCTAACTAACACTAACCTCATACTGAACCTAAACAAGACCAAACTCATGCTCTTTCTCCCCATCAAAACACCCAATCCCTCAGCCACATTTCAAATCCACTCCTCCAACAACACAATCATAAACACCAGCTCACATACCAAATTACTAGGTGTCAAAACTGATAGCAAATTAAAATTCGACCCACACATCTCTCAAACCATTAAAAAGACACACATCAAACTAGGTTCCCTTTACCGAATTAATCATTTCATAACTAGCCATTCTAGACTGAGCATCGCCAGGACTCATCTCTTATCTACTTTTCTACATGCTTCTACCATCTTTACAAACCTTAACAAAACTGACCTTACCAAACTTGAATCAGCCTACAATAAAATAGCCAAGTTCGCAACTAGCTCTCTATATAGTTCCCACCACTGCTCTGCTCTACAACAAATAAATTGGCTAGAATTCCCACAACAACTAACCTATACCCAACCTGCCTTTACTTACCAACTAATATACCAGCCAAACAGAAACCCAGCCCTACACCAGTTACTTCAACCATATACCAACACTCGGCAACTCTGATCCTCGCACAAAACACTCCTCTAAGTATCCAAAAGCAACAACAAAGCTGGGTACACCCTCGACTACCACCACATTTCTAAACTTTGGAATTCAATTCCTCAACACATCCTAAATGTTACCAGCCTACAACAATTCAAAACTCTGCTCAAAGACCACCTCACTAATAACTGGCTCTGCTCTTGCACCAAGCCAGGCTAATACCACATAAGCCCACATCAAATTTTCTCTCCTAAATTTTATAGTCTCCATATATTCCCCACTCCCACTTATTAACACCACCTATCAGCAACCTATAATAAGAGTATAATTTGTGAATTTCTTTTTTTTTGTAAGGGTATACATATGTACACGTATTAAAGTATACTCAAATGATCTACTAAAGATGGACCCCTGCCCTCAAAAAAAAAAAAAAAATTTATATATATATATATATATATATATATATATATATATATATATATATGATTTTACTATATTTTATTAACTTTCTCC
>NC_056735.1:907119952-907157452 GCF_019279795.1 Protopterus annectens
GACTTCCTAACTCATAAGCGGACCTCCCCTGTGGGTTCTCCAGGCCATTGTTAATCAACACTGTGTGTGGACCTCAATCTAATACCCCTATTTCTGACCCCCACTTTCTGCAGCATATTAATATGCACAAAGACTTCCTAACCCATAAGCGGACCACCCCTGTGGGTTTTCCAGGCCATTGTTAATCAACACTGTGTGTGGACCTCAATCTGATATCCTTATTTCTGACCACCGCTTTCTGCAACATATTAATATGTACAAAGACTTCCTAACCCATAAGCGGACCTCCCCTGCGGGTTCAACAGGCCATTGTTAATCAACACTGTATGTGGACCTCAATCTGATACCCCTATTTCTGACCGCCACTTTCTGCAACATAATAATACGCACAAAGACATCCTAACCCATAAGCGGACCTCCCCTGTTGGTTCTCCAGGCCATTGTTAATCAACACTGTGTGTGGACCTCAATCTGATACCGCTATTTCTGACTGCTGCTTTCTGCAACATATTAATACACACAAAGACTTCCTAACCCATAAGCGGACCTCCCCTGTGGGTTGTCTAGGCCATTGTTAATCAGCACTGTGTGTGGACCTCAATCTGATACCCATATTTCTGACCACCTCTTTCTGCTGCATATAAATACACACAAAGACTTCCTAACCCAAAAGCGAACCTCCCCAGTGGGTTCTCCAGGCCATTGTTTATCAACACTGTGTGTGGACCTCAGTCTGATACATCTATTTCTGACCGCCACTTTCTGCAACATATTAATATGCACAAAGACTTCCTAACTCATAAGCGGACCTCCCCTGTGGGTTCTCCAGGCCATTGTTAATCAACACTGCGTGTGGACCTCAATCTGATAAACCTATTTCTGATCGCCGCTTTCTGCAGCATATTAATACGCACAAAGACATCCTAACCCATAAGCGGACCTCCCCTGTGGGTTCTCCAGGCCATTGTTTATCAACACTGTGTGTGGACCTCAATCTGATACCCCTATTTCTGACTGCCACTTTCTGCAGCATATTAATATGCACAAAGACTTCCTAACCCATAAGCGGACCTCCCCTGCGTGTTCTCCAAGCCATTGTTAATCAATACTGTTTGTGGACCTCAATTTGATACCCCTATTTCTGACCGCCACTTTCTGCAACATAATAATATGCACAAAGACTTACTAAGTATGTGACCTCAGTGACAAATAAAGATTGAGAGCTAACCTTTTATTAACGCTGCATTTCTACTGAGAGTTGTAGCAGCGTTCATAGAGTAACAGTTAAATATAGTTTGAATGTGATAGTTGCTATGTGGAAACTAAGCAAATGGAAAGGATGCCAGCTGCCCTAACCTACTTATCTATCCCTCCTTCCCATTCTTTACTATCCTTTTCCCCACTCTCAACCTTTTTGCCTTTTTCCTGATGCCAACTAGATGGCAGTATACCTCCAACATATTTCTTAGTTTGTAAATCACTTGACTATATGTCTATATCCTTTTTAGTGACATCTACTGTCCGCATCCCTTGCCAAAGTATTTAAACAGAGACTATCTCCTTCATACTCCTCTTGCTAGCTCTTGTCCTGATAATACTTTGTTTCACTGTATTTTCTCGATACTTTTTAACAGTTAAAGCCAAATCACTACAGTTAGCTAATACTTTTTTTCTGTTTTACTTACCTTCCAGTTCTACCCGCTCCGTTCTCCCTGCGGGCTCACTCCGCTCCCTTACTCTACCCCAAATCCCACCCACACCCACTACATCTAAATTTATGCTGCACCAATCCACACCCCCTTCCAGCTCTATCCTATAGCCTACTCAACCTCATTATTCACTTACCAACCCACTCCATCTTTCCTCCTTATCTTCTTTCTAATTCTTTATAGTCCCACCCCTTCACCTTTACATATTTCTTATTAAATAACCCATCCCCTTTCTGCCCCTCTGCTCTCAGTTTAGTCTCCCTGTATTTATACTCAGTACACACCAACTTCTCCCTGTATCTTCTTCTAAACCCTATTTCATGATGTCCAACACTAACTTTAAAACACACCCTAACCTACTCCTCCTTACAATAACACTTGGCACTCAGCTACTATCCTATAACCTCACTTGTTATGAAACCCTGCATTTAACTAAATGGTATGACCCCTTAAAACATACTACACCTCACTCCCTTTCTACCCCAAAGTCCCATTGTAACATCACATCATCATCACCCTACCTTCTACATCAATTTCATAGAACAATCTATTTCAAATATGTCCAAAACAAAAGAATTAGCCCTATGCTAGTTAAACTACTAAAACTATCTCCTATCCCACAACAGTACCTACTACTACATGGCAACATTCATCTTAACCCCGGCCCTAATACTAACATTACTTATTCCCAATCGCCCAAGCCAGACTCCTCCTACAGCCCAACTCATAGCAAAAGCTCTCTACTCATAGCCCACCTAAACATTCGTAGTGTAAATAATAAAATTACTCACTTACATGCCCTGTTAGACTTACACTCCTTTGATATCCTCTGCCTAACAGAAACCTGGCTCAAACCAATCACTAAGGACAATGATATTATCCCCCCAGGCTATAACATAATTAGATCAGACCGCCCAGGGGTTGCTATATTATATAAATCGGAGCTGCAACTCTCCGCTCTGGATATTACTCCTCCTTCACCTTGCAATGCTGAGATCTTAATATCCAAACTGTTAATTAATGATAATAAAGCCACTTATATTATCTCTCCTACATACCCCCAGGAAATAATATTACTACCATTGAAAACATCCTCTGTTGGCTCTCCTCAAATTTCCCCCAAGAAACCATACTCCTCTGTGATCTCAACATTGACTGGAGAAGTTGCTCTGCTGAGAATCCTTGTAGTCATATAAACATTCACAGTTTTCATCAAACCATCACCTACCCTACAGGAACTCACAAATCTAGTAATAAACAAACCAATTTAGACTGGATACTAGTCAACAGAAACCCCCATTTTTATAAAACAGGCATACTTCCAGACGATATTAATGACCACTCTCCTATCGTCATAACTAAACTAAAAACCTCAATACCCAACCAAGTAAACTTCAAAATCACCCGAAATAAAAAAAAAAAAACTAAACCCTGTTAACTTTCAAACTGAGCTCAGAGCCTGCAACTGGACCCCCTAAAACACCTACCTCTAGAGGAAGCTGTCTCATATTTTAACAATAAATTTTTACAAATTTTAGAGTACCATGCCCCTTCCCGTACAATCAGAATTAGAAACAAACCAACTCCCTGGCTCACAAAAGAGACTAGGCTAAAAATGTCACTTAGAAATAATCTATGGACCAAATGGAGACATACAAAAAACTCACCTGATCACCTAAACTTTAGACAACTGAGAAATGCCACTAAGAAAGCCATATTCCTTGACAAAAAAAAACAATTACCTACGATTCCAAAAAAACCAATATCAAAACACACAAAAATTCTGGTCAGGAATAAATAAACTACTTCATTCTGGCCAACACCTACCCCATCAAACTTGACTCAACTTTCTTCCCCCCAAATTCCGGACACTTTCAACAATTTTTTCTCTTAAACTGCTCAATCTCAAGTTAAGTCTTTACCAGCTGTGTGCACCTCCAGCCCACCTGGTTCCAAAAGTTCACTACCCCTATTACAAATACAACTCATTCCCACATCTCTCATACATAAACTACTGCTGAAACTTAAACCTTGCACCCCATCAGCTGATCTTCCAGCCGAATATCTGAAACTAGCAGCTGAAGTACTTGCCCTCTCCATCTCCATCTTAATTAACAAATCCATTATTGAATGTTCCATCCCTAACACTTGGGAAGTGTCACATATTATCCCCCTCCACAAGGGTGGGAACACAAGTGAACTTGCAAACTTCCGCCCAATAGCCCTACTCTCCCCTATAGCAAAAATCATGGAGAGATGTATTCATCTCCAACTTCTTAAACATCTCCTCCAGAATCACCTTCTAGTTGACTGCCAACATGGTTTTAGACCATATCATAGCACCGCCACAGCTCTCTTATCCTTCACAGACTGTATAAACAAAAATCAAAATAACAATCTACTTTCCTCTGCCATCTTCACTGACCTCTCCAAAGCATTTGATATGATGAATCATAAACTACTAATAAATACACTTACATCTCTCCCATTACATAAACAAACCATCAAATGGTTTAAATCATATCTAGACAACAGGCAGTAAGCAGTCCTCTGGGATAAGGAACTGTCCTCATTGCTCCCTATTACTCTCGGAGTCCCACGGGGATCAATTTTAGGACCACTCCTCTTTGCCATTTTCATTAATGGTCTGTCAGCCTCACTTCCTCAAACCTCCTGTGTACAATATGCTCATGACTCAACTTTAATCTGTGCCACCCCCTCACCTTCCCAACTTCAATCCCAGATGCAAACAATATTTACTTCAGTGGAAAACTGGTTCCACCAACACTGTCTCCTCCTCAATCCTAAAAAAACTAAACTACTGTTGTTCACCCTCACACAAAAATCCCCCACAATAAACTTCTCAAGCACATCTAAAAATGGTACCAAAATAGCTCCTGATTCTACCACCAAACTCCTAGGGGTAACAACTGATCATAATCTAAATTTTGACACTCATATCAACCTAACAATCAAATCAGTTAATAAAAAACTTGGTTCCCTGTACAGAATTACCTTTTTTCTTAGTCCTTCAGCCAGGGCTACTATTGCCCAAACTCACCTAACCTCTACCCTCCTCTATGCCTCACCAATTTATACAAACCTCTCCAAAAGTAATATAAATAAGATAACAACTTCTTACAATAACATTGCCAGATTTGCCACTGATGCCCCATTTTGTACCCACCATTGCAAACATCTCACACTTCTGGGATAGTTTGAACTGCAACACCAGTTTCTTTTTCAGCAACTTTTACTCATTCACAAGATCTTGCATCATCCCTCAAATACTCATGTACTCAGCAACCTCATTAGCCCCTATCAAAATCTTTCAACCTTACGATCTGCCAACAGACTACTTGTCGCTTCTCAAAAATCCAGCAACAAATCTGGGGACAGCCTCTTTACAAACTCAATTGGAAACACTTGGAACAAGCTTCCTAGAGAACTAACATCCCTGTCATCCACTCAACATTTCAAAAAACAACTGATAATCTTCCTAAAATCTCAATGGCTTTGTCCATGCTCTAATCCTGACTGACTCCATTCTCCTTTGGCTTACCACTTTATAGCCTGTTTAGCATGGTTATTTTTCTCTCTCTTAAACTATTTTCTTAACAATTTTTGTTAACCCAGGAAACAACTCCCTACCTGTGTGTATATTCTGCATCATCACTGTTCTGGTAAAGAATATGTTTATTAAATATGTTTATATTTGGCAGTAGGACTGTACTGCCAATTAATTTGTATTTTAAGTACGTTTAGAGTGTAGCTGGGCATTATTACTGTAATCGTCTTTTTAATCTTTTGTTGATTTTGTTTACAAAAGTTTTTTATTGTAATTGGAGCTTTTTATAAAATTTCTTTATTTTATGTGGAGTTTTTCTCTCCAGGCCTCCGCTGAAAATTGACATATATCCAGTCGGACTTTCTCGGTCAACAAATGTTAAATAAATAAATAAATTAAATAAAATGGTGTGTGTTGAATGGTCTGCTGTCACTGTTTATCTGGTATTATCTCTCATTTTCATAACAGATACTCATATTATGGTTTGTAGAAGTTCACTGACTCCTCAGTCATGTCATAAAGCATCATATAAGTAATAATCACATTTTTAACTGTTATGCAAATAAATTGTTTGCAAGTGGTATAAGTATGCATGTACTGAACATCCTAATTTGGTATTATTAATAAAACAAGTTATTTCAGTATTTTATGAGTTCATGCATTGCATTTGAATGACAATATGACTTTTTCATGTTTTGCAATTTATTATCAAAGTATGCTGTTTGCTGAGGATTGCACATCAAATTATTTTTGTTTTGTCATGCACAGTGATTTGTGACTTCAGAGGCAAAAGTATAATAATTTGTGAAGTGGTGAGGGTGAAGTGCCTGCAGTGTTTGTTTAAATGGCAGGATACTCATTTAAAGGTGTAATGTTCTTATTACTGTTTCCATGAAAAATCATGTGTTAGTACTTTTTTGATGTATGTACTTGCCAGCTGGTTGAATGTTAATGCATATTGCACTGTTGTTAAGAACTGCAATGTCATGTTACATCATACAGATTTCTTTTCACAGTTCCCTGAGGTTCTAAGCAGTGCTGTTACAAAGATGTAATGCATGCAGTTGTAAAGCGCCTGAACCCCACTCTGAACATTTGTTTTATACTTGTTCTCCTTCTAGTTAAAACATTCAACAGTGTTTATGAAGCTGAAATTGTAAGTGATAGAATTGTCAAAGTTAATTCACAGTAGCTCAAAATCAAATGAGTATCCTCTAAGGATAGACAAGGTGATAGTGGAAGTGATTTTAAAGAGTAGCTGTCCTGTGAGGTGTAAAGTGAGTCGGTTTGAGATCATGACCTAACTGATGCAGGTGACCCTGCAGATGCTGATCTGTCAGAACTTTGTGAGCATGATTGGGACCTTTAATTACCAGGTTCTGGTAGGTATAGCTGAATGGTGACATGGTCTGCATGAAATCTGTTGTGATTTTCCTCCTTGCCTAATTACATTACTTTCCTAAGAATCACTTGGAGTCTCATGTGATCTGCCCCACAAGGGTCAAGACCATACACCATCCTCTTCACCTTGTAAGAGTGACTCCCACTTGAGTCTTGTAAGTCTTAACTAGTGTACAAATCAAGGAGCCCCCTTATGCTTGATGTGCCACCATATTACACATTAGTGTGATCATGGCATTATGCCTAGTTTCTGCCATTTTCAGGTAGTGCTGGAAATCTTCAAACATACCACAGATGGCTCTGACCATATCCATATCTGTATTGCAGTGTTCTGAGTACTTACAATGTCATCATATTTGCAGTTCAGCAGCCAATGCCTTTCGGGTTTCCTGGAGTAGCTGTAGCAAATGTCTGTGCCAGCTTTCACTTTGTAAAGGTGTCACAGTGGACACTGTTACCTCTGAATTCCTGTTATCATCACCAAAGTGTTCATGTGAATTTGGAGATACTCCTGTAGAGGTGGAAAGTTGTCTCTCCTGTACAAGTCTTTGCACAATGTCTACTTATGCTTGACTTTATGATCCAGTATCACTTCCTGCAGAGTTACTAACATGATGTGAGATACTGCCATTAACTGTATGTCACCTTCCTCAGGCAGCCACATAAATATGACTATGTTGACTTCCAAGATGGCTGCACATTCAGTAATAGTGTAGTTCTCCCACTAAGAAAACAGATGCTCACCAGACAAATCCAGTGGAATTATATTTTTGGGTAAAGTTCAGCAACTGGCTAGAAAGTGCACTGCTAGGAAGCCAGGAAAAAAGAAATACAGAGGACCCGAAAGAAAATCAGCTACAAAAGGTAAGGAAAAACACTGACTGGGAAGAGTACTGCAGCTTTTCAGCAAAAAGCAGTGCAAGCTCCAGGCATGACTTCCAGTAGCAAAGAGAGGAAAGTATAAAACAATTACACACAGACCTGATTAAAATAAATGAAACACTAACGGAGTATAGTAACTCAAATAAAAGGCTGGAAAAAATGGAAGAAGCTTTAAGCAGATATTCAGATGAGATGATAAAACTGCAAAAATCAGAGGTCAAATTGAAGAAAGGGCTGGATGAATACAAGACTGCTCAAGAAGAGATGTTTCAAAAATAATAGAATTAGAGGACAGAGCACATATGGAATACCTGAGATTTTCTGCTGCACCAGAAAAGCTAGAAAGACAGACTGTATCAGTTTTAAGAAAGCACAAATAAGCAACTGTACTGGTATTCCATAGCAGGAGTTGTTTATTGAAAAGGCACATTGTATGTATGCTTCAAGCTGGCTATGAAAAAGCAGACTAGACCTAAATATGCAATCCTACCAGCAGAAGGAGTTGATTCTGACAAAAGTGTGGCAGAAGGACAAAGTGCTAAAAGTGGGAGACAACAGAGTGCTTGTGGAGAATGATTACTCACTGTACACCAGGCAGAAGAGGAGTAAATTTATTCCACTTTTTAGGGAATGTTGAGAAGCAGGAATGATATTCAAACTGCTGTGCTCAGCTATGTTCAAAATATTCTTTCCTTGTAGGTCAAAATCATTTTTTGATGCAGTACACCCTAAGGATGAAATATAAAGTTTGTCCAATAAAAAAGTGAGCTGTGAAACAGAAGAAGATTTTGCTTATTTTTCTTCTGCTAATGAAGACCACAGAGAGACTGTGCCAGTGAAACCTATTCCAATGTTTCAATGGAAAATGCTTGAGAAAAGTAAAATATCACAAAAGTTGACTAGAAGAATTCAGCATACATTGGAAATGAAGCAGAGACAGGATTTGGGAGAGGGAGATGAACAGGAATAAAATCAGTAACTTAAAAAATGACAAATTTGGCATTACAAAGAAATAATTATATTTGTGAAACATGACAGAACAAGAAAATCTGAAAATATTAGACTTTTTTGACTTTGTTAAACATGTAGGGGACTCTAAAGCATATGCCCTACTTCATGTCATTAATGTTTGGAAAACACTTAAGAGAGGGGAAGAGGAAGGAGAATGTTTACTGTAAGTAAACAAATGTTTTTTTTTCTTAATAGTAATATGTTTATAGTGAATGAATTTCTTTGCATGCAATGGAAAATGCTTGAGAAAAGTTCAATATCACAAAAGTTGACTAGAAGAATTCAGCATACATTGGAAATGAAGCAGAGACAGGATTTGGGAGAGGGAGATGAACAGGAATAAAATCAGTAACTTAAAAAATGACAAATTTGGGATTGGTTGAGGGGGTGGCCTAATGGTTAAGGTGTTTGCCTTATAAACACAAGGTGCAGGGTTTGAGTCTCACAAGGGATAATTGGCTAAGCTCAAAAAAATGGCTCTCAATTAGCTTAGTGTTAATCTATGAACCTATAAAGTAAATTTTTTTCACTTATTTTTAAGTGTAATGGGGATACTAATGTAAACAGATGATTCTGTTTTTTCCCTTCTTTCTCTCTCCTTATTCAGTTTTAAGAAATGTAGGCAATGAAATGTAAATAAAGATGAAAAGTCTGGTCAAAAGAGCATGATAAAAAGAAAAAAAAATGTACTTTTTATCATTCTTGCTTAGGTCGATGACTGGATTAAAGCCCTTAGCTTGATCAAGTAACACATTTTAAGATACAGCAAGAAAATGAAAAAGAACATTGAACATTATAAAGCTTTATCTAGCAAATAAATGTATGCCTTTGGTAACAACTTTGTATCTGGTGTGCATATCTCCATGGAGACAATCTGATAAAGAGAAATGGCAAGGAGATAATGTTTTCTGAAAGCATGCAAGTGTTTTCCCATATAGGGGAGCTATAAAGATAAGAAAAAATCAAACATCACTTAGTAGAAGCACTGGCTTTACCCTGCACCTCATCATTGATAATCTTTCTTTTAGGTTAACCCAACTTTGTTAGTGTGGCTGTCAGTTTGGGGCATGTGTTCCTATTAGGATAATAAAACTTCAATATTTGAAGATGTATATAGTTGTGTGTGTTAGTATTAAGCTAATAGGTTTTTGGGGGTATTGGTGGTGGTGTGTTTTTTTTTTGTTTGTTTGAGGGCTTTGAATAAAACAAAACATTTTGTAAGATGTGACATGGGCTCAAATAAATAAGACAAAAACAACTTTATAAAAGATCAACCTGCTAAACAGTGTATGCATGTAGCACAAAAGCTGGAACTAGACACTTAAAAAAGATGTTACACATAAAAAGTGTGAATAACTTTTTAACATAATGATGCTTTCTGTAATGTCTTTAAATGTCAATGGTCTCACAGATAAATACAAACAAGAAAGATTAGTGAACTATATTAAAAATGTAAAGTGCAAAAAGCTATGCTACAAGAAACACACTTGGAAAGAACTGAACATGTGAATTTGATAAATATATTTCAGGATGGTTATTCAGTTGAATACCTGGGACAAAGGAAAAGAGGAGTACTTATATTAATTGCAAGAAGAGCTCCAATAGTGATAGAAGAGGGAAAAAAAGATAATAATGATATATCTGTAGTAGTAAGGGGCTACTGGCAAGGGAAGATGATTATACTGGCATGTATTTATATTCCACCGAAAATTGTTACAATGGAACTTAAGAAAATTCTGTGAGAAATAATTTTCAGCAAAAATATTAGTTATAGGTGGGGACTTGAATTCAATTTGTAGCAGTGAAGAGGCATCTGGGGGACCCAGAAGGGAACATATAACAAAAGAGGGTGGATTTTTAAGAAATTTTTGAAAATATTTGGCATGGAAGATATGAATTTAGTACTATGAGTTTGGAGTAAATTTGCATATTATTTCACAAGATACAAAAACCATGCTAGGCTAAACTGAATTTACATTTCATAGGAACATGTGCATTTAATTGAAATTGTTGATATGCAACCAAAAACAATTTCAGATCACTTGCCAATAATAACTAAAATAAAAACACAGAGTAATGAAATAAAAATGAGGCACTGGCATTTTCTCACCTATCTGTTGAAAAGGTAGGAATTTAAAGAATTATTAGTGTAAATGATTAAGGAGCTATTAGAGAAGAAATTCTTCTCAAAATATAGCTAGATAGTGGGATAAAATTAAAATGGAGTTTAAAAATACAGTGGAAATAAAAGAAAAAAGAGATGTGGTTAAGACGTAACACAAATTATTTAGAGACACTGACACATGTTCAAGTATTGCAGAACAGGGGGAATCTCACAGAACAAGAAGAGGAGCAACTGCAGAATGCAAAACAGAAAATAAGGGATTACTTCGATAATATGCATGAGTTGAAAAGATTGCTGTTAAGCAACTGTTTTATGATAACTCTAGAGCACAAAAACTTTTAGCACAGCAACTCAGGCAACAGAAAGTAGAAAGCGCTGTCACCAAGCTTAGGGAGCCTATAACAAGTAAGGTAACAAGACATGCTGTAGAGGTACTAGAAATATTTCAGAAATTCTATGAAAGCATGTATAAGGCAGAAAATATGGAAATCAGGAAAAGGTACAAATGGAAATGTTTATGGAATAATAAAATATGTCAAGGTTAGAGGTAGATGAGGCTCACTTACTAACAGTAAACATAGGAGGAAATGAGATAAAAATGGTGAGGTATAACCAATCCACAAGAATGTCCCAAGGAATAGATGGTATTCCTGTGGATGCTTGGAAGCTAAGAGGGAAAAAACTGATGAAGATCTGGAAGGGTTTTTTTAACAGTATTGTAAGAGGAGAAGTGCCAACATTCTGGAAGAAAGAAATGGTGTCTGTAATACCTAAACAGGGTAAAGACCCATCAGATCCAACTTCATACAGGCCCAGTCCAATGCTAAACCATACTTATAATGTGTGTATGTGTATAATGGCTAAATAAATGGCACAGGTGATGTCAAAATTGATAAATATGTATAAATGTGGCTTTGTGGAGGGAAGGCAAATGTTTGACAACATTAACAGAACACTGATGATCCAGAGTGAAGCAAAATGTAAGAAAATACCACTGTTGTTGGTGGGTCTTGATGCAGAGAAAGCATTTGACAGAGTAAGCTGGAACTTTATGAGCAGAGCAATGTCAGCATTTGCATTCCCTGATAAAATTATAAGGTTGATTAGGAGGATATATTAAGGATTGGAGGTGGAAATTAAAGTGGGTTGTTTCCTCTCTTATAATTTCTCCTTGAGCAGTGGAATCAAGCAAGGGTGTCATCTTTCCCCTTTGTTATTTGCATCATATTTAGAATCATTGCTAATAAAAATAAGGGACTCAGAAATTCAAGGCTATAATTGGTATGGTAGTCTAGAAAAGCTGGATCTATTTGCAGATGATATTATTTTATACTTGATAAAATCAGAAAAGGATATTTCAGTGTTGTGGAAAATTTTGAGACAGTTTCAAATCTTTTCAGGGCACAAACTTAATGACGCAATAGCTGTAAATTATGCACCCACACATGAATAAGTTCAGAAATATCATTTATGGGGAGATGATAAAATGAAGTAATTAGGAGTAAGGATTAAAAATGATTCCAGTGTGGCAGCTAAGGATGTTTGGGAGGGGAGTAAACAAAAGATAATACAAAAACTAGGAAACTGGAAGCACGTGTTATATGGATATGGATAGTAAGATACAAGCAGTTAAACTGTTTTTTGTCCCTTTAGTCTTATAAACAGATCAGGCATACATTTATCCAACAAAGGAGAAGTTGTGGATAGCATTAGTAAAGAGATAAAGGAATTTATCTTGGAGGGGAAGAAGTCAAGAGTCAAGTGAGATAAGCTGATTCTTCCAATAGAACAAGGCTGATTGGGATTGCTCAATATGAACAGGTATTTCAGATCCACATGGTTAGGGCTCCCATACATAGCACAAGTAAAAACCTATAGTTCAAATTCGAAAGGGATGATAATGAAATAGGGGGGAGCTCAAGAAACAAGGAGAGACTAGGATTTTGAATGCAGATCTTTAAGGAGAATAACAATAATCATACAGAATATTATATTCATAAAGTAGCAGAAAGTATTTTAAGAACTAAGCCAACTTGAAAATGGAGAAAGGAGATTCTGCCAATAGGGATGACTGCAATTAGGGATACAGACAATAGGCAAGAGGAGGGAACTTATTGGAGAAAACTGGCAAAACAAGCAAAGTATTGAGAGCAAATAATAATAGAGGAAAACGTAATAGAATGGGAAAACACCAAGTACTTATTTGGGCTCCAGGTTAGAGAATGCCTTCCCTATCAAGGATCAATATCAGAGTGTAAGCAAACAGAAAGATATGGGGGGGGGGTCCTAAATGAAAGACCAGCACTTGTAGAGTTTTAGTAGAACCTAGAACAAAAGATGCTGTTAGAAAAGGAGCACTTAGTAGAGTGTATAAAATATTGCATGATAACTATAAGAATCAGTCAGAGGAGGTTAGAAAGAATTGGAAAGAGAGATCACATAAAGAATTCACAAAGAAATAAATGGGGGATATATGTATTTCTCTCAAATATGCAACAAAAATCTGGAAGATTTAGGATTTTTGGTTGAAAATGCCTGCATAGGTATTTTACACCCCAAGTAGACTCCAGATAATTTTTCCTCAGGTAGAAAGCAAATATTGGAGGGAAAATGTTTTTTTCTGAGCTATGATACAGCATCAGAATTGCTGAGCCATACTAAGCCTTGCTGAGTCCAATTATGGTGGCTGACAAAAAAGCAATTATTAGAAAATGGAAATCAAAGTCTAAACCAACTGTAGTAAATGTAGTGACTGCAGTAACAAAGATAAAACAACTGCAATTGGGATCTCTTGAAAAGGGTAGAAGCAAATTACATAGAAAAAATGAGAATTGTGGAAAGAATACATACAGAAGAGGAGTTGTTGTGTCTTTCGGCTTTTCCTAGTTAGGGATTGCCACAGCGAAACTCCTCTCCGCTAATGATTGGCAGTAGATTTTTACGTGCCGAGTTGCCAGCTCTGACACACAACCTTCAACGAAGGTATGCCCATTCATGCATGTCTCCCACACAGAATACGCTTTAGCTGAGAATCGAACAGGACACCGTCTTACTGTGAGGTGACAACGCTACCACAGCACCACCACTACAGTCTATACAGAATACAGAAGAGGAGTAATGAGGTTTAAAAGAAGGCAGGGTTTAAATGAGATAAGTAATATCTGACTGACAATGATTGTGTAGATTATAAGTGATGTATAATGTTTGCAACTAAGATTACGTCAATATGGTTTGGGATGTAAAATACTTGCAACTGAGATTATGTCAATATTGTTTGTTTTCATATATATATATATATATATATATATATATATATATATATATATATATATATAAGAATTTGTGATAATTTAATAAAGATTTTCTTGTTTAAAAGATAAATAAATATAGTTGTGTTTTCTTTACTATTGTCAACAACAGACATTCTGCTGTTCATATCATCCAATTTCATTGATATGGTGGAACTGTTTGTTTCTGATGTTGACCCTGTAAAAAATACTTGAAAGCATTACTCATAATAAAGTAGCATACATTGCTGTATGCTTACTACGGGCATGTAGGAGACACTTAGCATGCACACCGACTTCATTGCTATTCTGTGCTGATGTAGAAGGTTCACCAAGCAATAGCAATGCTTATTTGTTTGATGTTATAATTCATTATGATCATTCAATTCTCTATATGAATATATGGTGCTGTTTGTGAACCTACCTTCATGACTAGACAAGGTTTGCTGCTGGAGACATTATAACAGCCAGTGTCCACACTACCTCTATTTATTACAATGCCACTACTGCCTGTGTCATTTTCATCTCCACAGATGGAGAGAACATATTACTCATCTATGTTAAATGGATAATTATTGGAGCCCCCCCATACTGATATGTGCAATTGCATTCTGCTACACTTGTCTTCTAGCACATCCTAGTATATCATTTGGCCTGTTCTTACACTGTGTTAACAAATGGTTACTGCCACCCACTGCATGAAGTAATATGAAGCTTACAGTTTTCATGCATTTTGCATCTGGTTAACCCTTGACTTTAGTTGCTTTACTCATGTTCTTCAAAATGACTTTGCGTTTTCGTATTCATTCCAAATGCACTACAGTTAGCTTATTTATATATAAGCTTAGTGGCCCTTCTCTCACATAGCTAATATCCATGTGTACACTACTGGACTTTGAATACTACCCAGATTTGTTTGAATACTCACATAGTGTCTCTCTGCTTGCTAAATGAGGAAATACAAATATGACTATTGTATACAATATTACACAAATATAGTATTCGTTTTTAAACAAAGAACCTGTCTGAAAGACTGGGGAAGGGCTGTTATTTCCATCCAATAAATAAATGAATTTTGTTCATTAATAAATGCACTAATACTAATAGAACTCACAATAAACTAAGTTACTATAATACCTATTACTGAGATTGTGTCTGAAATAAAGCTATAATTGCCAGCTTTTTAGCACATGTTGAGAATGGCAATTCTATTTCCTCATTTTTCATGCAGGATTTGATTTAGTTGAGTTACCTTCAAGTACTCATATTTCAGCTCAATGAAATTTTAATTTAGATTTGCTTATGTCTTGATAACACTTTTGAAGAATATTACTTTCTTCTGAGTTATCTGTAGGTTTATTCTCTTCCCATTAATACATTAATAGGCATAACTGGTTCCATAATTGCTAAACCAACTGTCCTAATAGTTTATCATAAGTGGTTTGTACTAATATTTTACCAATGCTATTACCATTTTGATTGAACTTCACTGCAAAAGTCATGTATTATTGCATTAAAAAGTTATTTCAAAGTAAAACTGTATTAAAAAGGGTTGATGTATTATAATGAATGTTACTACTCAGGAATTTTTTTTTATGTGTGTCTTAAAGATCAGTGCAATTTTTGGATGTAAGAGTGTCTTTTCCTTAATGCATGTATTGTTACACTAATATTACACTAATATTTATTCAGTTCTGTTTAATGAGGAGCCTTCATCAATTAGAAACCAAAAATATCTTCCAGGACTATCTCTTTGCCCTTAGGGTCCAGTATTTCATTCCAAGTTCTTTTTCCAAGTGATGTTGAAGGATACTTCCATATCTTGGCTTAGTAGGGCAGTGGCAAGTAATCCAGCTGTCTTCTATTCCAGATCCAGGGCTAGAAGACAGAGAAGCTCAGTTTAAATGTTATTTGTCAACTCTTAGTTCTCTGGTGATAGGCAAAGGAATGCATTGTTAGTATTTGACTACTTGATAAGAGCAGGTAGTTAAGTATGAAATGTTCACTTTTTGCAAATGTAAAATGGAACAAAAGAGACTTTTTTTCTTGCCTAACAACTGTCTGGATGTTATTTGATATTCTGATGACATCTGTGCTTGACACGACTGAGATCTATGCAAAAGATATAACCCCAGCTGCTCTACTTGAAAATAAGAATGAGCTTCAGAATTTAATTAATCATTTGGGAGGTCATATCCTTTTCTGGCAGAATGATACAGGGAGGACAGCGGAGAACAGAGGTGACAAGAGCTGGAAAATTGTGGCTCCATAAACTGTATTTGTGTGTGTGTGTGTGTGTGTGTGTGTGTGTGTGTGTGTGTGTGTGTGTGTGTGTGTGTGTGTGTGCTCTTATGCTTGTTCGTGTGTGTGTGTGTGTGTGTGTGTGTGTGTGTGTGTGTGTGTGTGTGTGTGTGTGTGTGTGTGTGTGCTTATGCTTGTCCATATGTGTGTGTTTGTGTGTGTTTGTGTGTGTGTGTGTGTGTGTGTGTATGCTCATTTTCATGTGTGTGTGTGTGTGTGTGTGTGTGTGTGTGTGTGTGTGTGTGTGTGTGTGTGTGTATGCTTGTTTTTATATGTGTGTGTATATGTTGTTATGCTTGTTTGTGTGTGTGTGTCTTTGTGCATGTGTTTGTGTATAAACATGTACATGTATGTGTTTATGTATATGGGCGATAGGGGAATGGAAGCATCTGCAAAAGAATACTACAGGCAGCCACCCTGTGTAAGGAATGGACATGTTACTTTACTGATACTAAGGAACAGTGATGAGTACATGAGCTGGAAAGTCAGAAAAATCATGGCAGGCAGTAATTGTCTGTACTAGTTGTTCGTTATCTGTTAAATAATTCCATAAAAAAACAAGTAATCTCCATGGTGTCCCCAAAGTCTCAAAACAACCCACTAAACAAGTGGAGTAGGTCCAAAAACAAAACAGTGTAAGAAACTTCTCTGTGTGGAAGATTTTCAGCTCATATATCTCTAGTTAATTCCTGTACATTAAACGGATAAGATAATAATAGTAGAAGTACCGAACTTAAACTCGTCTTAAGTAAAAAAAAAAAAAAAAATATATATATATATATATATATATATATATATATATATATATATATATATACAGAATTACTAAGTATTTGAAAGTAATCTAAGCAAGGCAGGCAGTCTGTTTCCAGTCGAAAATCCTTTATTAAGTACACAGACAAGCGATCCAAGTAAAACAAACATAAAGTAATAGTTTCCTCACAAGATTTCTAAATGTATATATACTTTTTATCAAGCAAGGGAGTGGTTACTTGTTCTGTAAAACAAAGTGTTATTGGTACACATGTTAAATTCACATCCCTTCCCCCATCAGTGTTACATTTGAGCTGGTCCTGCCCTACTTAGTAGCTGTCATAATAATATAACCCTTATATACTGTAAATACAATTTATAATGATGTAGCACCTCTTATTTAACCAGATTATTAAGTAGCTTATTAAGTCTGTGATTTTATCCAAGACAATATACTACATGGCTGGAAATATATCAACCTTAGTCCATTTGGCAATCAAAAACTATATATAAATATATACATATACACTTTGCATGTAAAAAATCAAATGTAAAAATCATATTCTATGTTCATAACCTATTGTTAACAAAGATCACTTTCGTCCTTCTAGGCTTCTTCAGGTCTGTGTACAAGAACCCTAAAAACTATCTATAAAAATATATATAATTGTATAAGACATCATTTTGAATAAAGTGGGAAAAAAGAGAACCAGAAAAAGAAAAAATAATAATAAGAAAACATGTATGTATGAATAGGGAAACAAAATATACACTTAAATTACAACTGATCTAAAATGGTATTTAAATGGTATTTAAAACAAAATGCAAATTTAAAACCAAAAACCAAATTAAATAATTCCATACCTGCCATAGAACTTTATTTCTCTTTCCATCCATCTCTTATTTAATTCCTGAACTCTTTACTGCTCTGGTGGAAGTATGAAAGTGACTAAAGTAATATTCGCATTACCCAGCATACACATTTTCATGATGAAAATGTAAAATGAATATCCACAAAAACTAATTTGTTTTCATACTTAATAAGGTATATTTTAACTAATATTCTTCCCCGATATATTTGCTTTCAAGTTTGATACCTAGGAATAATTTTATTTATTATGTATTTTTTAGCAAGTAAGGTTTATTAGTCATCAGAACCTTTTTAGCCATGACTAAGCCCACAAACATAAATTTAAATATTAAATTGTTATTAACAGTTTAGGGATGCCAGTAGTTAAGCACTATGTTTTGGTAAGTGGGAAGAAACTGGTATACCCAGAAAAAAACAAAAACCCACACAATCAAGGGGAGAACATATAGATTCCATATAAACTGAGTAGTTCTTAGTATGAACAGAGGTGAACCACCATTCTACCCAAGGCATACATTTAGAAATGAATTTCTAGAATTTTAAAGGCAAACAGTCAGTAAATATTTACCTGATACATGTGTCTAACATTTTGAAATGCCTCCTAGAGGTGCATTTCTGATGTTAGATAAATGTGCTAGGAAAACCATCCACTGCTTCCTCTCTGTTACTTTTCAGACAGACTTGCAGACAACTTGCTTCTGAATCACACTGGTGCACTGTTTTTTGAAATATTGTGAAACTGAAATATTTGTTGTTTTCTTCTTCATTATTTATTTGCTATTTTCTGGAACATTCATCAAATGTCATAACTGAGCACGTGCTCAACACATACACACACACACATATGTTCAGTGTCAAATGAGACTTTAAAAAAGTTAGAAAATGCCTTTTACTTGTCACTCTGTTGCTGTATCATCTTTAAGATACTTCTAAGGGGAAAAATGTGTTTTGTTGGAAAGCAGAGCTGTGTGCACACAGCAATGCAAAGCAGGTGAATCTCTGAGCAGACATGCTTCTTTTAGTTTTGCCCACACAGAAAATTCATACAGTGAAGTCCTTCTTGGATAACATATTATTCAAGGTAGATGTTATAGGAAAGTGATAAGACAATTTACAAACCATGACATACTTCCATTTTTATGCTTTTCTTTAATGAGGTATGCTCCTTTAAAGCTTGCTTTCTTCCAGAAATAATATAGTGCAATTGCTGATACTAGAATATATTAATATGAAGCTTCCATTTGCAATAAAACTGTGGTATTAATGTCAGTGTTAGTAAGTAAGGGCTGCAATATAATAGCTCTAGTGTTAACCTACGGCAAAGAAGACATGAAGAAACGCATTTTGCTGTGATAGAGAAAGTATCTTCCCTGCAAATGAGTGCACTTATTTGTGTCACTGGAGCTCATAATTTCTTTAGAATAGTTTCAGGTTTCTGACAGCCACTGCAGTCCCAAGGCCATTCTGTATCATTGTCTGTTCAACAGCCAATGTTTCTTTGCCCCAGTAATTACTGAAGAGGTATTTATGACTGTAGTCCCTGTTGCAGAATGATAAGGCAATCAGAATGTGTTGTCTTTAGATGATCTTTTACTATACCTGATACCTTCTTCATACTCTGATGTGTAAGCTATTTTCTGCAGGCAATTACATCTGATCTTTAACAACAAGCTTTAAATTACCTATTCTCCTTCAAAACCCTACAGATCAGGGGAAGAAAAAGCTATCTATATTGCAAAAATTCTTATTTACTTATTTTGCAGCAAAATGGATGTTGGAATCTTTTATACAGTATATTCACTGAGTCCTCCTTTATTTGTGTTAAGCTTAACTGCGCTGTAAATCTCAGTGATGCCTTTACTCTCCTATCTCATTTAGACTTAAGTCTTGAATAAAACACATATTTATATTATAATAAAATAAGATGTTTTTAGAGGATGACATAATAATTACCTGGCCTATTGCGCAATGATTATGAAATGTGTCATTTTTTTACAACTAATGTGAAGGTTTTAAACCTCCAAGTTCAATTATCTATTTCTGTGCTTTTTTACTTTCTTTCATATTTGAAGTTTACCTTTATTGTTACAGTGAAAAATGTATTTATTTTGTTTATATTTGTTTACTGGGAAAGTGCAACTGGACACTTGTACTTTTTCAACGGAGATCTGGGGAGAAAAGCTTCACATTGAACATGCAGAAATACAATATGTCGAGGCGGAGCCTAGATGGCCAACTGAGAGCAGTGAATTTTGAGATCTCCATAAAATAGTAGATTAATATAGGAAAATGTTATTATTTTCAAGTTTAAAATGTCAGAAATCTATAGATAAACTATTAAACTACATAAATATCAATTTTGATGGAGATAAACAAAAATTTACCTGTCAAGTAACTTGGAGATATATTGAGTCACTGAATATGAACATCTCAAGGAATTCTCATCCAGATGCTGCTTTGAAAGAAGAACTGCAATTGATGACATCTACCTTACAGGAACAATCTTTGAAGAAGGATGGCTTTAAAAATTACTTATAAAAGCTCAAATTAAATTCTCAAAAACAGACTGATACTCTTAAGGAACTATTACAACAGTACCATACAAAAATAACACATATAGAGACTTCTCTAAATGACACTGAAGGTAGACTCAAAGAGGAAGAATTCCAGAAAGAATTTCTGCTTAAACAGAATACATGGCTGCTTAACAAAATAGGTGACTTAGAAAACAGGGAAAGGAGAAACAACATAAGGATCTTTTGTTTGCCTGACAACACTGAAGGTGAAGACATTATTTTATTTATTTTATTTTACATTTGCTGACTGGGCTAGTCTAGCTGGATATATGTCCATTTTCAGTAGAGGCCCGGGGAGAAAAGCTCCAAGGGTAAGATTACAAGTATAAAACAGACATAAACAATGGTAATACAAGTTTTACAAACAAAGCAACTAAGTAGTCAACAATAATTTCAACATAGCAAACCAAATATAATGTATGTATAAGAAAAAAATGGTTAATTATTTTTTTTTTTTTTTTTTTTACATTAGTCAAAAAGTATTCATATAAAGTCAATTGTGTAAGGTTAGAGAGGATAGAAGAGAAAGGAGTGAAATTAACCTGGTCTAAATATTTCATTCTTAACAACTTGGATTCCTGAATTTTTAGACTTGAAAGAGGGACTTTCATTTGGGATTGAAAGGGCACACAGAGCACTGGGGAAACCTGCTTCTAACTTAACAAATACTCTACCTAGATCCATAGTTATAAAATTTCTTTAATTTCTGGACAAGGAACTAATATTAAAATCTGCTTGAAGAAAATCACCCTTCTCCAGAAAACTAGAACAAAGGAAAAAAGTCTGGCCAATAATAAAACTGTTGAAACAAAACAACATTAAAACACAGCTGGTCTTTCCAGCCAAGATAAAAATACTTTTTGCCAATGAGATGAGAACCTTTAATGACTTAGAAGAAGATACTATATTCAACAACAAAAAAAAAAAAACAACATAGTGTCTATCCCAGAAGAAATTGAATGGATGGCCTCTACTTTTAAAAGAACAAAAGAAACAAATCCTTGGACTGATGCTAGAAAGAAGAAACAAAAAACTGATTCCAAGATAGCTGTCTCAAAATAACTCTTACAACTACATCTCTCAAAGTATCAACTGATATCGTACATCACTTGTCATCTGTTTTTATTTTAAATAAAGGAGGGTTTCTTAAACAACTGAGAAACAGTAATGATTTATTCAGAATGTTCAAAGAGTCCAGTAATTCTCCACAAATAAAGGTAGGTCAAGATGGGCTACTATTTACATTATATATAAGCAAAACAAAGCAGCATATAATATAAACATAAAAGTTTCTGTTCCCTTACTTGAACTCAATGAATACTTATCTTGTTAATTTTTCATTATTTTTATTTATAATAATTTAAGTAATTAATAAACTAATTCAACAAGGTGCCATTCATCAGAGTTCAGACTCAAATGTAACAAATTAAGATCATATATAATAGCAGTAACAGTAGAGTGTTTTGAAAAAAAAAATGCTGTCATGGAGGCTAATGCTTTCTTCAGTTAAAGTATGATTTAGAAATGTTATATACATCCTGGTTGAATAATAGTACCAAGCTCTTAGTACAAATGTCATCATTATTCTGTCTAAATATAGTTAATATCAGTTATGGCAGGTATCACAGCTATGAGTGCTGTTTGATCAATACTGATATGGTGTGCATGGATGCAGCTGTGTCTGGCAGCTAGTACAAGTGTCATTATTATTTTGTCTAAACATAGTTAATATCAGTTATGGCAGGTATCATAATTTCAAGTGCTGTTTCATCAATCCTGATATGGTGCACGTGGATGCAGCCATGTCTGGCAGCTAGTATAAATGTCATTATTATTCTGTCTAAACATAATTAATAATATCAATTATGGCAGTATTCATAGCTTTGAGTGCTGTTTGATTAAGCCTGACATGGTGTATGTAGACGCAGCTGTTTCTGGCAGCTGTTACATGTTGTCGTTTTCATCTCTGGGAAGCTGTGGGTTGCGGCTTGTGATCGAGGTTTACTGATGCTTGTGTATTAGGAAGAGACATTTGGTGTTTTAGCCTGGATCCAGGGGAAAGGGTGGATAAAATGTGATTTGAGATATTTAGCAGAGAATGGTTTGTTTGTATGTCTGCTGAGTGGGAGGTGGGAGGGCTGGAGGAGTGTGTTGTCTCTTGTTGTGACGGCTTGTTGGGAGTTTTTTTATTTTTTATTTTTTTATCTGTTTAGGGCAGCCGTGGTGGTGCAGCGTTTAGCATTGCTGCCTCACAGCAAGGGGTTCTCAGGTTCAGTCTTGGCCTGGGATGCCTTCTGTGTGGAGTCTGCATGTCCTCCCTGTGGTCTCATGGGTTTCCTTTGGGTGCTTCGGTTTCCTCCCACATCCCAAAGACATGCTGTAGGTGGATTGGCCAGTCTAAATTGGCCCTAGGCATGAGTGCGTGCATGTGTGTGCCTTCTGTGGAAGGATGGCCGCCGGGCTGGCAACTCAACACCATAAAATTTCACTGCCAATCAGGAGTGGACAAGGTGATCCGCTGTGGCGACCCCTAACCGGGAAAAGCCGAAAGAAGAAGAAGATTTTTTTATCTGTTTGCTCTCTGTTCTTTTCCTGGCTGCTGTCTCACTGAAAGGGAGGGAATTTAGGCTTGAAGTTGCAGTGAAGTGAAGCTTTGCTTCAGGTACATAGCAAGCCTCTGGTCTGCAGTTCACAGACACATTAACAGAAACAGATGCTCCCAGGTTGCTATAGTAAAAGAGATAGAGTGACAATAATGCTTAATGGCTCTGAGGATCCTCCGAGATCATTCTTGGCAATGGCGTTTCTGGTTTTACAAAAAAAAAAACACATATTGATGCCCTCCCAGCACTTTGTTTAGCTCACTAAGTTGAATCCTGATAAAAAACACACACACACAATAGTTATGTAATGTATGATTTTAGTAAATCTAGACATAAAATATATAATTGCCATATAAGATGAAGCAGTCTGCTGTATTTAGACAGGATTTAATAACATGGGCTTGTGTATAATAAGACTAGTGTCTTAACTCGTCATAAATAACATACACAACATTGAACATCAAGGGGAAGCATGATGATTTTCTTATATAAGTAAATATGCATAACAAGTCATGTAATTGTTTTAACTTGGATTATAGTTCTGGTAAGCCATCTTGACCATATATAATACGTTAGCAGTTACCAAGGTAACTAATGTTTTATGCATGCCATCAAACCGACAAAGTTGTTCAAGAGAAACAATAGAAGCCTGAACTTGAAATGTCACAAAATGTAACAATCATGTTCTGAACAAATAGTATTAAATTGACAATAGACAGTTTAATAACATGGGCTTGAGTATAACAAAATTACTGTTTTAACTTGTCATAAATGACATACACGTTATTGAACATCAACGGAAAGCATGATGATTTTCTCATATAGGTAAATGTGCAAGTTATATAATTGCTTTAACTTGAATTGTGGTGGTTTTATAACACATCTTGACCATACATAATACTTAAGCTGTTACCAAGGTAACTATTGTTTTATACATGACATCAAACTGACAAAGTTATTCAAGGGATACAATAGAAGCCTGAGCTACGAATGTCACAGAATGTAACAATCACATTCTGAACAAATAGTATTAAATTGACAATAATCACTCAGTTTAACCTTTGCTGATTATACAAAATAGAATGTTGCCATTTAAATCTAAAAACTTTCAGTATATGCCATAAAATGGCAATTTATGAAAATGGAAAGGGAACTTGTAATCATTAATCACAATAAGTGAATGTATTGTTTTAACCTATAATTTCATTCATTTTATATTAAGAAATGACAGATATAAAAATCCTTATGTGTAGGGAATTGGGGAAGAGGTATGCACTGATAATTAAAATGCACTAACTTTCATCAATGTTTGCATAAAACAAACTTGATGCTTTAAGTAAGTTAGCAACAAACAAAGTGATTACTTAAATGCTGGTAAACAATGAAATATAACTTATAATATATCCAGTAAAATACATTGTATTATAAACATTAGGTATAAATATTATTAGCATTTTTTTATATTAAGTAATAAGTTTTGAAAGACAATACGGGTGAATATATTAAATAACTCTCTGCTATAATCTTTCACTGAGGTTTTATATATGATACATCCTACTTTACCATGATTGAATTGCTTGTCATCTATCTTTCATGTAAATATCAATTGCTTATACAATAAGTAGACATTTATATTGAATTAGAATTCTGTCTAATCTACAATAGTACTATATCTGTTCAAAATAATATTAATATTGCTTATCCTATTACAAATATTCTTCATATGATAATTCAATTTATGGAGCTCAGATATTCTGGATTGTCAAGGTATGAGTGATAATCTGATGGACTTAGGTTTATCCATCAGATTAGGAATGATTCTCATTCCATGGCTAGTGCAGATCTTAGTTTTGTTAACATTTATTAATTTAAATTTGTTATTTCACAAAAACATTTTAGTATGCCTCACCAAAACATTACTTTATTGGTAAACACTCAAAGTATAAAACTGATAATTTTCTTTAAAAGCTCAAACATATACTTTATAGTTATCAGAGGAAAATGTTTAATAGTCACAATAAAACAAAAAATACATAGTCTAAATAACCTAAGATGGATTTAACTTTATTATCTTTAAATACCAATGGCTTAAACAATTCTAGCGAGATACCAACTCTACTGAAATATTTAAATTGAATAAAGCACAAATTGTCTTCCTTCAAGAAATTCATTTCAAAACAAATGACAATTACAAATGGAATTCTAAGGAATATATGATAATGGAGCAATCCACTTATAAGACAAAGACAGAAGGGGTAATAATTTTATGGAAAACAAATGTGATTAACACAGAAATTATTTATCAGTATGAAGATAAAGAAGGCCTTAAGGCATTAGTAATAGTTAAATATAATAACAGAATATGGATCCTAGCCGGTCTATACTGGTTCCCAGGCAGTGGATCATGAACTGTTAAAAAATACTTGGATTTCATTTCCAATAATTATAAAGGCAACTTAATATTAGGAAGATATTTTAACTGTACATTTGATATTTCTGAAACTACAACTAAAAGGCCGCTGCGTACATCTGCTGCATCAAAAGCTTTAAACAAGTGGGTAGAATCATTTCATCTTACCACTACCACTGTACTACTACTCACACCACCACACATGTCTCACCCTCACTCAGCTCCCCTCCCACCAGCTCAAGAACCATCCTTATGCACCCCCCACATATTTTACCAACTATATTACTCAAACATAAAGCATCCCTACAACTTACCATAGTAACCCTCCCACCATACCTATTACCCACAGAGCACAATCATAAAGTTTCCCTTATAAACAAACACATTCAAAAACTGAGAAAACTAATAACCTCTTGCATATCAAAACTAGCCCTAAGTGGAGACATCCACCCCAACCCTGGCCCTACCATCCTCCAACCACAATCCTCATAATCAGACTAGAAACCACAACTTCTGCCATATTACAGCCAATAGAAAGCAAAGTGACTTCCTTCTACTAAGCCTAAATATTCCTTCTACTAAGCCTAAGTATATCCAACAAAGTCCATGAACTCCATGCCACCATAGACTTGTACTCCCCAGATATAGTCATCCTGACAGAAACCTGGCTAAGACCTCACATTACCAGTGAGCAAATACTCCCTACAGGTTACGGCATACTAAGAGTAGACTGGCTAAACAAAAAAGGAGGTGGTGTAGCTATAATATTTAAACAGCATCTAAACATCCAGATCTTAAAATCATCAGCTCCACAAATAGGCAATGAAGAAATAATATATACCAACCTCAAAATAAACCAAAACAAAACCATCAACATAATTGGATGCTACTTCCCACCTGGCCAAAACATCCCTCCACTAGAAAACCTCCTCAGCTGGTCTACCCACCATCTCCCCCAAGAAACTATCATTTTAGTTGATTTCAATATTGACTGGCAATCCTGTTCTGGCAACCATCCAACCCATCATGTAAACTTTCATGGCTTCACCCAACTAGTCCAGTCGCCAACCAGGATAAATAAAAACTCCAGCAAGCACACTACCCTGGATTTGATACTAGTCAGAGCCCCCAGTCATATATAACAGGCTGCTTATCAGATAGCCTCAGTGATCACTCCCCAACACTCCTACTCAAAAAATACCTATACCAAGCTAAACCTGTCATCTACCATCAAATACGTCAAAAACTAAATTTTAACCCACTCACATTCATCTCATCCCTCAAAGAATGTAACTGGCATTCTCTAAAATACTGAAGAAATAAAAGTACCAAATACTAAAAGGACCAAGCCGAAAACTGCCGCTTCTTAGCTCGAACAGGGCTCGTCTACACAATCAAATACAGCTGAACTCCTGCTGTACAAAACGTGTCAAACGCTGATGTAAAAATGATATGTTTATTCCACACTGACACACTGACACACTCCTGCTGTTGTACAATAAACTAGATACAGGTTTAGCGCTTTCATCTGTACACGTCAGACTTCTTCAGAACCAACAAATAAAACATTTCATGTCCCTTATATTCCCAATTTGGCGCCAAATCTTTGTAATTAATAAGTTAATTGCAAAATTGCAGCTTACTTGATTTAAAAAACTTGATTTTAAAAAACTAGATTCCAATATATATATACAATAATGTAATTAATACTAAAATCAATAATTCAATAAATAACAATAATATACATATATAAATTACAATACTAGTGGTTGATACATAATGCTTATCCTAAATGTATAATAAAAATGTATTTAATATGGAATATTATTCACCCAATATCAAGAATGGTTTAAGACTAATATATTCGTTTAATCCGGGATTGGTGGTGGCATCTAAACAAATTTGCCATTTACTTTCCAATGCCCCTAGTCTAACTTTCCAGTTTCCCTTACCTATTGATCTATCCACTGTTTCCAAGATTGCAAATTTAAATGTGTGTTGTGTACCTTTATCTTTTACATGTTTACTTAGAGCATTTTTATCATCATTTTTCTTAATTTTGTATATATGCTCGTATATCTAGTTTTTAATTTCTTTCCGTTTGCCTATGTAATAGGCAGAACAGAATGTGCACCTTGCCAAATATACAACTCCCTGACTATTACAATTACCTGCCTGAAATTTACATGTACTTCTAATGACATTATTTAACTTAATACATTTTTCTTCATTTATGTGCATACATTGGGAGCATGTTCCACATTTTTTTGTTGCACCCTTATCCATGTTGTCATTATTATGTTTATATTTATAATCCCCACTTTCAACTATTCTCTTAAGGTTCTTACCTGTTTTGTATACAACCCGTGGGTATCGTCCAACTATATTACCTACATCTTCCATGTTAGACAGTAATTTCCAATATCTCCGTAAAATTTCCTTTACTGTGTTACTGTACATACTGTACATGATCACACATACTTTTCTTTCGGATGTTTTATTTATTCTGTTACTAAACCCTTCCTGTCCTAATAATGGAAAATATTTCTTGCCCCATTGTAGCTTAACATAATGGGTTACATCGTCCAACATGTTTTTGGGATAGCCTCTCTTCATAAATAATTCATGTATATACTGTAGTTCATGTATCATTTGTTCTTGTGTAGAGGACATGCGTGCTGCTCTCACACACTGTCCCTTCACTATATTTTTAAATATGTGGGGGGATGGCAACTTCCAAAATGGATGTAGTCGTTGGAATGGGTCTGTTTCCTATATAATTTAGAAGTAAATCTTTCCCCATTATTGCTTATGTATGTATCTAAATATGCGATTCCCTTTTCTTCAACTGTGTGTGTGAATTTTAGGAATTCTGTGGTGTTGTTGATGTATTGTATAAATTCAGTTATGGTTTCCTTCTTACCTTTCCAAATTATAAATAGATCGTCTAAAAAACGAGTATATAAGATGATATTTTTATAATACTCACTGGGGAACAGAAATATTTCTTCCCATTCCAACATAACAAGGTTGGCATATATGGGTGCACACGATGCTCCCATTGCAGTGCCCCTTGTTTGTCGAAACAATTTTCCTTGGAATTCTATATAATTATGTTCCAAAATAAGACTCATCATACTCATAATCAGTTGTATTTTTTCCCACGGGAGGACAGAATGTTTCCTAAGACTGTTACTGAAGTATTCTAGTCCGATATCTATCGGGATACAGGAGAAGAGGTCTTTGACATCAATGGTTATAAAAATAATATCTCTGTCCCATACTTCAGGTGTGAGCTTACTCAAAAATATTTAAACAGCATCTAAACATCCAGATCTTAAAATCATCAGCTCCACAAATAGGCAATGAAGAAATAATATATACCAACCTCAAAATAAACCAAAACAAAACCATCAACATAATTGGATGCTACTTCCCACCTGGCCAAAACATCCCTCCACTAGAAAACCTCCTCAGCTGGTCTACCCACCATCTCCCCCAAGAAACTATCATTTTAGTTGATTTCAATATTGACTGGCAATCCTGTTCTGGCAACCATCCAACCCATCATGTAAACTTTCATGGCTTCACCCAACTAGTCCAGTCGCCAACCAGGATAAATAAAAACTCCAGCAAGCACACTACCCTGGATTGGATACTAGTCAGTAAGAGCCCCCAGTCATATATAACAGGCTGCTTATCAGATAGCCTCAGTGATCACTCCCCAACACTCCTACTCAAAAAATACCTATACCAAGCTAAACCTGTCATCTACCATCAAATACGTCAAAAACTAAATTTTAACCCACTCACATTCATCTCATCCCTCAAAGAATGTAACTGGCATTCTCTAAAATACCTCAGTCTAGATGACACAGTTGAATTTTTTAATACTGCCTTCCTGAACATCCTTAATTACCATGCCCCCATAAGATTTTCCAGAACCAAAGCACAACCCTCCCCATGGCTACAGAAAACCACTAAGTCAGAAATGAAAAACAGGGATAAAGCCTGGGAGCACTGGCGCAAAACCAAAACCCCCTCAACTAGACAGAAATTCCTAGAACTACGCAATAGAGTCAAAAAGCTAGTAAAACAGGACAAATTCCAATACTACCAGTCTGCCCTAGACTCCTCACAACACAGCCCCAAACAATTCTGGTCCTCCATAAACTCCATCCTCCACTCAGGTAAAGTCAGTACCCCTCCTCCTAACATCCCTCACTCCTCAGAAAATATTGCTACCTCATTCAACACACACTTCACCCAAACCTTACTATCACTAGCTAAACAACACAACTCCCTTCCCCTCCAACCCACACCTTCAACTAATAATTTTCCCACTGCCTTCTCTTTTTCTCCTGTACCTACCTCCAACATAAAAAAACTCTTAACTAAACTTAAACCCACCAAATTAGCAGCAGACAACCTCCCAAGTGAATATCTACAAATCGCATCTGATGCTCTGGCCTACCCAGTATCCATCTTGATTACTGATCTCTGTCAGAAAGTTACGTTCCCACACTGTGGAAAGTATCACATATAATTCACCTCCACAAAGGCAGACCCTCCACAGAACTAATCAATTACCGCCCCATAGCTATTCTCTCTCCACTCTCCAAAATACTATAGAGATGCATTCACTCTCAGTTCTCAGACTACCTCCTTAGTAACAACCTCCTTTCCAGTACTCAGCATGGTTTCTGACCAAACCATGGCACCACCACTGCCTTACTCTCCTTTACTAACACTATCCTTCAGCATGCAAAAATGGCTATCTCTCCTCTGCTACTTTCCTAGACCTATCTAAAGCATTTGACATGGTCCCACATAAACAACTTATCTCTGTCCTCAATAACCTATCCTTCTCACAATCAGTCACCAACTGGTTTCAGAGTTACCTGTCTGACTGCCAACAATCTGTTGTATGGCAGAATGACATATCTCCCCAACTACCTGTCTCCATAGGGGTCCCCCAAGGATGCATCCTTGGTCCCCTAGTCTTCTCTGTTTACACCAATAATCTAGCCTCTGCCACCAAACATGGCACACTCATACAATATGCAGATGACTCCACCATCATCTGCTCAGCCTAGTCCATACCAAAACTGCAAAAAGTCACTCAGGAAGCCTTTTCCTCTGTTGAAACTTGGTTATCCGATGCCCAATTAATACTCAACCCAAACAAAACTAAACTACTCATCTTCCAACCCACCAAACATACTCAAATCAACTCTCACTTTAACATCACAGCAAAAGACAACACCACTATATACCCAACTGAACACACCAAATTGCTAGGAGTGGAAATAGACAATAAACTAAAATTTGACATTCACATATCCATGACCATAAAAAAAGTCCACAAAAAACTAGGAGCGTTATACAGAAATAAGCAATTTCTCACCAAAGCAGGAATGATTTCAATAGCAAATTCCCACCTTATCTCCACTCTACTTTATGCCTCTCCAATATATACCAACCTAAGGCAATGTGATCTAAACAAGCTAGAGACCTGCTACACCAAAATCGCCAAATTTGCCACAGGGGCATCCTACCATAGTCACCACTGTCTCTCACTTGCTGAACTGGGCTGGCTTGAACTCCCTCACCTCCTTCAGTGGTATCAACCCTCACTCGCCCACAAACTAGTAAACCATCCACTAAATGTCCCATCCCTCCAGAATCTACTCCAACCCTATCGCACCACCAGATCACTAAGATCCAGCAACAAAAATCACTTGCAGATCACTAAAGTCAATAACTCTGCTGGTGAAGCACTATTCTCTTACACCATAGCCAAATTATGGAACTCGCTTCCACCCACAATTACCTCAGTACCATCATGCACCCACTTCAAAACTTTACTAAAAGTGCACCTAAAAACATGCTGGGTATGCCCTTGCAACTCCCACTCTAATATCATCCACCCCATCCAGCCACTACCTGTCTGTTTATTTTAACTGTGGAGCTTTTCGCCCCGGGCCTCCACTGTAAATGGACCTATGTCCAGTTGGACACTCCCGGTCAACAAATTTAAATAAGTAAATAAATAAATAAATTGTAGATACTTTCAAATTTAAAGAAGATAAATCTTTGTTGTCTTGCCATCAAGATCACTGATTTGCTACCCAAACTAGAATAGATAAAATATTTGCTGCCCATGACTTACACTCTAAAATCATTAATTTCTCAATCACTTCCTGCCCCTTTTCAGACCACAATTCATTGATACTAAAACTTTAAAATGGGTACAAAACATTAGTCTTTAACTCCAGAATTCCAGCATTTATAACTAAAATTAAACAGTTCAAACCCTGATTATTATCTGAATTATAGTTCTTCTTAGATATTAATTACACCACAGAGATAAATAAAATAATGATATGGGACTCGTTAAAATCTTACATATACGGTAAATCCCTAACTTGGCATAAAACAATCAGAGAATGGGATTCTGAATTATAAAATCTACAATCCAAACTTTTGTCAGTAAAAGCTGAAAAAAATTTAAATCATTTGGAGATGAAAAAGAAAGTAGACATATTAAACAATAAATACAATGCAATTCTAACACATACAACTAGTTTGGCTTTAGAAAAACTAAAATTTAATACCTTGGCCACTTCTCCCAAATATCTACATAATTTATCCACATGAATCAGAATACAATCAAAAGCTAATAACATTAAAAGTAGCTTCCATGAAAAGAAAGGGAAAAATGTCTCGGATATAGGTCATATTCTTGATGCCTATAGAAATCACTATATGGAAAATTTCCAAAATGAAAATATACATATTGATCAATTAAATCTAGATGAAAAATGTTCTAATATAAAAAAAAAATATTAGAAAAATTAAAACTAGATCTGCAAGCACCCATATCCTACAAAGAAATTGCAGATATGATAAAAGAGGGTAAGAATAATAAAGCTCCAGGTATAGATGGCATAATTATGGAAATATATAAACTTTTTCCTTCAAAGATACTATCCCTTTTCCATAAAACTCTATTAGAAATTCAGTCACAAGCTTTAATACCACCCTCTTGGAGATATTCCTTAATCACACCAATCCTAAAGGAAAACAAATCCCCAAACCTCTGTATCTCATATAGACCTATATAATTATTAATTAAGGACTATAAGATATTTAAGACAATATCAACTAGCAAAATGAAAATACTACTATCCAAAACAATAAATAATGATCAAACTGGATTTATATATCATAGACACACACACATGACAATATTAAAAGTATAATTTCTCTTATAGATTATATTAATAAAGAAAATAAAGAAACACTCATAATTGGCTTAGATATCGAAAAAGCCTTTGATTCCCTATATTGGGACTATTTATTCAAAATTCTGGTGTTATTTGAATTTCCTCCTTCCTTTGTTCATCTACTAAGGAATATATATATATATATACAAATAATTTAGCGTATGTTAAGCTAGGTCCTTTCAGCTCTGAATCTATACATATAACAAAGGTTACTAAACAAGGATGTCCCATGTCACCAATTCTCTTAGCTTTTTGTTATTGAAATATTGGCAGATTCAATACGTAACAATACAAAAATCAAAGGAGTAGATGTTTATGAATAATACAATTCTAAAGTAATGCTCTTTGCTGATGACATATTATTAACATTATCCAATACAAAAGAGACATTAGAAGAATTAGATATTTTAATTGGCATATTTTACAGGAAGTCAGGGCTCCATTTCAATAAATCAAAATCAAAATATTTATTTTTAAATAAAAAAACAAGAATTGCAGATGAAGTGGAATCATATTATATCGAAACAAGAATCTACCTTAAAATATCAAGGAATTGAGTTATGCAAGGATAATAATGAATCAGTCCCAAAAAACTACAATAATATCATTAATATAATTAAAATCTCTGTGGAAAGTGGAAAAAATAATATTAACATTTTAAGATAGACTACAGTTAATAAAAATTGTTTTACTACCCAAGATTCTATATATAGCTTTGGCAATACAACTGTTACCAGAAAGGAATATACTCAAAGAAATAAACACATGCATAATAAATTTTTTATGGTTTCCGAAAAGAAAAGGTACAGCTTTAATACATCATATCAGACCATGGAAACAGAGAGCATTAAACTTTCCTGATATAGAAACGTATATAAAAGCATCAATATCTAAAACAATCTCAGATTGGATAAATGCAAATCATTCTGCAACTTGGAAAGAATTACTAACTGTAATATGAATAAATGAGTTTGATTTACAAAAAAATTCAAATAGATAAAAACATTTTGTCATGACACATATTATGTATTAGTATGCAGTATGGCATAATTAAGCCCACTAAAACTTGTATGATTATTACATTGACTCATTTAGGAAAATTATTAATGCAAATATAGATTTAAAAATCTGGTTTGATCTTTTAATACCATTCATAGTTACAAAGAGCTATTCACATGAAATATACAGAAAAATAATTAATTCCTGGGAACAGAAAGGATTTGTTTGTTGGTTTCAATGTATCAAAGAACTAAAAGTTCTGGAAATGCAAACAATAGAAACAACATACAAAATTGCACAAAATGATTGGCCAACTATGCAAAGCATTCTGATGTATTTGCAAGATTTATGCAGAATAATTAATAATTCTTCATTTAAAGAAATATGCAAATTTACGAAATACCTATATGAAATCATATATAATAATTATGACGTAGGAAATAGTATTTTGAAATTTTACAAGATATTGATAAATTATAAAACAACACCCAAATCCTCATATTGGAATTATATAACAAAAGGACACTCATTACAGCTAACTGAAGAAATTAAATCAAATATTTTATTATCAATAAAACATACATCATTTACTCAATGCTGGAAAGTTTTTAATTGGAAATGCTTGCACAGAGCATTCTTAACTCCAGATAGAATTACTAAAATTAATTCTTCCACAAAGGGAATATGTTGGAGGTGTGAGTAAATACACAATGCAGATTGGAATCACATTTTTTTCGACTGTGTTAAAATTAAAGCATTTTGGAATGGTATTAAAAGCATTTTACAATCTTTATTTGATTAATCGTTTCACTTATCTAAAGCTCTTGTAGTATTAAATGTGTACGGAGGTCCTCATTTGAATGAGTCAAATATGTATCTACTTTGGACAATACTTGCAATGTCAAGGAAGTATATAACAAGAAGATGGAATACAAACACAATACTGACTTTGAAGACTTCTACAGCCTACTGAAGGCCACAGCATTGCTGGAAATTAAAATTAAAGAATTAAGGATTCATTCTAAGCCATTTATTAACAATCCATGGAAAAAGTCTTATCATTGATTGACACTTTACAATAACTGAATAGATACACTCTGATAACTGGATTGTTATACCTGTAAAGTAATTGTATATATTGACCTCTGTTATAGTGTCAGGCTGATGTAAATAGTGTACATAGTTATTTAAGATGTTATACACAAATACTATGGAATTTATTCAACTGTATTTGAAAAATAAAAACATTTTGAGAAAAAAAAGAAATACAATATATCAGTAGTATAGCGGTGGTACGGCTGTAGCATTGTTACCTCACAGCAAGAGGTTCTCCCGTTTGATTCTCGGTGGGGCTTGGGAGTGCCTTCTGTGTGGAATCTGCATGTCCTCCCCATGGTTGGGTAGCATTCGAAAGACATGCGTGCATAAATGGGTGTGCCTTTGTTGAAGGTTGGGCGTCGAGCCGGCACCTCGGTGTTTCGTAAAAATCTACTGCCAGTCATTAGTGGACCGGAGTTCCACCTTGGCGACCCCTTACTGGAAAAAAGCCGAAAAGACAAAACAAAAAATACATAGAACAATAAGTTAAAATACTAACTTGGACACAGTTTGGATAAGCAGCTATACATAAAGGATAATTAATGAATTACTAAGTTTAGATAGTACACGATAAGTTGTAACCAACTTGATACGAATTAAAAGATTAAACAATAACTAATGAGACATTACATCATTATGCATGTTTGTGTAAATAAATAGAGAGACCAATATGACATTACATAATTTCTGAATATAGCTTACAAAGAAATTGAAATGTCTGGTCCTAATATGTCATAATTTTTACAGTGGTATAGTACTGTGTAAGGTTTACTGATGCATACCCAAAGTCACTGCTGTCGACCTGCATGTGGTGGAAAGGCAGTTTTCCAATGGGCAGAATGCCAGCTCAAAATACATTGACTACACTGCAGCAAATGGGTAGTGTAGTTTGAGTACCTGAGTTTGGCATTATGCACCAAAATCATGGTTGAGTGAGAAACTGGAAATTAGCCCATTTCCTCATTGTAGTGCAATATCAAAGTTGGCAATTATAGGTTGCAGGGAGTGTGGTGGGCGCAGCCACCCACAATAGTAAAATACACATTCTGTTGACTATGGAATGTCATGGTTTGTGAAGGTGCATAGCATGGGTGACTGACATCACCTCCTGCTATGTCGAATACATTGAACTATAGGTGTTTGTGTATTCATTTTTGACCTAGATGGAATTTCACTGTTCCAGATTTAGGATTTTGGGTTGACCATGTGACTGGTTGACCCATGCAGTTTCCAGGATTCAGTAGTAAACCACTGGGTAATGTTAGTATGCAAAGAGTCATGGTAAAAGAATAGACAAAGAGAGATGGTTTAGTCAGTAAATGAAGCAAAGGTAGTAGCATGATCAGAGGGAGAGGTTAGTCTGGTGTGCAGCAAGGACACAGCCATTTATTGAAAAAGTGGGGTTTAGTGTTGATTTAAACTGGGCTAGTTCAGTTCTAGTTTAGTTCAGTGGGATGTAGATCAATGCATTGCATGGCATATAAAATATCCTTGCACATTCTGCATCTATAAGGCATCATATATGTTTTCTATTTATTAAATATGTTGTACTCACAGTTAAAACAGTTTAGTATACTTAATCCCTACACAAATCAAAATCCACATATTGTTTTAGTTATAGTTTTAGTGGATAGTGTTTCTTCAGATGAATCACTCTGATGAGTTATAAGAGACCATGGAAGTGCAGGACCATATAACTGGAAACATGAATGAAGGGTGCAAAGGTGAAACTTCTTCTCACTTCCATGTATGTTGTTCAGATACCACCTTTCTTATCCATATAAACATTAATCATCTGTGCACTCTTATGTGTATATGAGGAATTCTTACATAAAGTCTGACAGAACAAATGTGACATTCTTCTGCTCATGAAATCAACAATGGATGCAAACTACAGTGTACATATTTATTCCAATCCTCTTGTAAAGAACATGCTAATAATTAGTATTAATAATCTACTAAATCATTAAGTTAAGGTATGTATTTTATTCTTCCTATTGGATATCTTAGGCCAGTAAAGGACATCAGGTGCCATTCCTTTGCACTTAATTATTTCCAGATACAACCTATGCATATTATGTGCCATGGCATGTCACATCAGTCTAAAAATGATAATCTTGTTATCTTTGAACATTAACCCTTATCAAACATGAAAGTTCATCAGAGCATGAGAAATGTTCTCTAATATCTGTATATGCTGACATAATATTATCCATTAAGCTATTTATAACTGCCTCATAGCAAGCCTATTTCTTTCTTTTCTCTTGTGCATATTACCTGTTCTATAAGATTCTCAGCTGATGCAAGTAACTGTGAAATAATACAGAATGTTTCAAAATCTTTCTCTACCAAGTCTTCTTTAAAGCCTTTTAAGTCAGTTCTGCTGAATGCACCAGCTATATGCATCAATTTTTCCTGAGCCACTATAACTTGCCATTTTGCTAATGCCTAATGATGACATTTCTTAGAATGCTATGCTTTGGATTATGCTTTCGCTCCACTAAAACAAACTTACCATGAATGTAATCACAGAGCTTTTTGGTCACAAAAACTATTGCTTGGCATAGTGATATAATTGTGTTGGTACATTCCCTTTAGCTCAAACATTTAATGCTGA